>NW_010182830.1:5753-33479 GCF_000695765.1 Mesitornis unicolor
CCTTGTCTCGAACCTCTCCCGCCCGCCTTCTAGCCGCCGCCATTTTAAGGCCGGCAGGACGGGGCGGGCCGAGGCGTCAGTCCAAAACACGCCGCCCCGTTCCGCCTCCTTTCTCCGGCTCGGAGCCCTCCAGCAGAGGCGGTCGTCCCGTGTGCCGCCCGCTTGGCAGGGGAGCGCCATAGGGACGGACAGTGTCAGCCTCTACGCCCCTGAGCATGTGCGCTGTCCGGCAGTCTGAGGAGCAGCCCGAGCGCCAGGCTAGGCTGCCTGACGCAAGGATTCCCTGCGAGGGGACTCGGGGTACCCCGAGACAGGCTTTCTAGGCGGGGAAAATGCCTGGCCAGAAGGTCCCCTCCGGAGTCCCTCTTGGTGCTGCTCTCTTCAGAAAGGCCAGTGCTGTGAGGAGGGAAGGGTTTCAGTAACCCCCGAATTCTCTCTGGCCTGTGCCCCGAAGTCATTTTGCTTGTGGAAGCACCTCTGTATGCCCTGTCTCTTGGGGTGGGGACAGGAGGCAGGTGAGGACGTGGCACTGGCATTACGCTGCCCATGGCTCTCCACAGAGGCGGAGGTGGATGTTTTCCCACATGGGTCCGGGAAGTTGGAGACATTTCCCAGGCTCTGCCTCCTCATGAGTTATTCTAGCACTTTTTTCCCTCTACTGCAGAGGGAAAACAAAAACCACAGAGCATTTTAAGCTACAAATGTGGTTCCCAGCACAAAACACCATGTGTCATTTCCTATATCTGTGTCCACAGCATTGGTGTTATCTCATCTACACTAATTGCTCCACTGAAGGTCAGAGGGGCATCTGTGGCAAGGGTGGTTTCCCAGACAGATCACTTAACTTCCAGTCTCCTCTCGTAACCACAAGCCTGTCTCCCCCATCCCATCAGGAATCCTAAGTTTGGAAAGAGTACCAAATATAGCATGAGAGAGCTAGCTTCAGTGCGATTTAAGGCCTTGTGGAGTTGTTAGGCTAAAAGAGGGTGACGGTTCTTGCCTAAATATCTGCAACACACCTCATAATGAAAAGGAAGGGGCTTGTGTGCTGACTGGAAAGACTGCCTGCATGCTAGCAATATAGAGCATGAGAGTTCTCACTGGAAAAATCCCCACAGTTGGCATCAATCTGTGCAACTAATTAAACAGGCAAATAAGCAAGCAAAGCCATAGCCCTGCTTGGGTCACCTCATTGGAGTTAAGGTAGCCAATGTGGCTTAAGCTCACACCAACAGACAGTAAAGTCAGCTCTTGGTACAGTCCTGGTGATCTCATGTTATTTCTGCAAGTGGACACCATGTGAGGAACAGTTGCATGCCATCTTGCTTCTGCTTTGGCACCGCAACACACCGATTCAGCCGGCCCTGTTCTGCCTCCAGCCTTCACCTAGGTTTTCAGTTTCTTCTCACATGTCAGTCTGTCACTGGCACAATGAATAGCTGAGGGCACAATGCATAGATGATGCCTCAAAGCCACTCCAGCAGAAAAGACTGAGGAAGTAGAGGAAACTTGCTTCAGTAATGTGAGGGGTGGTGACACCTTTTGGGAGCAAAAGGTTCATCCCCCTCCTTAAGCAGATAATAATTCACATATTATGGAAGAGGCTTAACACAGAGAGGGACCATAATCTTCAAAACATGGACCATTTTGCCCTAAGAGAGGCAACAGCCTGAGCATAGATGTGGAAAAGTTTCTGTCTTGAGTTTCATGAAGCAGAGCCTTCTGCCTGGGTTTCTCATCTCCCTGGGAAGTGCCTTATGTACTGGTTCCTCTCAGGTGAAGAATTCTCTTTATGGAGTTTTAACCAAAAGTTTCCTCCTCATCAAACTGTTGCCTACAGCTTTGCCAAGATGCAGATGAGACAAAGGAACATTTTCCAATGAGTAATTCCCTGCCTCTTCCCGCACACTGCAGACAGGCTTTCCAGAAACACTGCCTTCCTGCTCACACCACCAACTTCGAAACCTAGAGGCAAAGTTTAAGTTCAGTTTGAGAGAGGGAGAGAGGTCTCAAAGACTGCAGCTCACTGGCCACAAGCACTGCAAGGGAGAGCAATCCCATTGCCAGTAGCAGCAGCAGTGCCCCGTCAGCCACACAGTGCTTTTTGCCAAAAAACAGTGCACTGAGCACTCTGACATTCTATCACTGTGATACCTGAGGTCACTGATGATCCCCACTTAAAGTTTCCTCCCCAGGTACAAGTCAAACCAAGCAAAGGAGTCTTCTGGATTTGCGGCTCAGAAGTCAGCTTGGCCCCTTTCTGCCAAGTGACTTAGCCAGGTGCTAGAGGTCCTGAGCACTGATGGTCTTCAAGCATCAGTATCAAAATTCCCTGTTCTCTCCTCTGGTGCTTCTGAGTTCCTGCTGCCTCCCACAGAAAACAGAGACATGTATGGAGACCTGGTGGATGCCTGACAGCTTTTTTAAATGTCTGAAATGAGTTGCACATTGGTCAGTGTCATGTTGTCCACAGCACTGCACTCAGCTGAACTTGTATAATGGCAGAAAGCAGAGCTGGCCTATGCTCAGCAGTGTCTAACCCCGGAGTTTCTTTGGTGCCAGGATTTCTCTTTGTCTTTCATAACACAGGCACCAACATTCATGCAAAAGGGCGGCTGACAGAGTCCCCCTTTAACACAGTTCATGCCTTGCTCTGCTGTGCAGAATGGGGTTGCGGTTTAACTGGGCAAGCAGCTAAACACCACGAAGCCGCTCTATCACTCACCCCACTCCCTGGTGGGGTAGGGGAGAGAACTGGGAGAGTAAAGAACTCATCAGTGGAGATAAAGACTATTTAATGATTAAAATAAATCAAACTGAAATAATAATACCAATGAGTTGCAACAAGAATAGGAACAATGACAGTAAAGCAATCAAAGTTATACTCAGCTCACAAACAGCAGCTGCTGGCTGTGCACCAATGGAAATGCAATGGGGGAGAGGTAAGCCTCAAGAACCAAGAGAGACAGCCATCATGAAGTAGAAGGGAAGGAAGGGAAGAAGGGAAGGGGTCATCCCCAGCAAACTCCTCAGTTTACAGCGAGTGTGACATTTATGGGATAGAATACATCTTTATGAGTCAGCTTGGA
Organism: Mesitornis unicolor; assembly: GCF_000695765.1. Taxonomy (NCBI): domain Eukaryota; kingdom Metazoa; phylum Chordata; class Aves; order Mesitornithiformes; family Mesitornithidae; genus Mesitornis; species Mesitornis unicolor. Next base: position 8,843 of record NW_010182830.1, read on the forward strand.
TCACAACTGGATCATCTGTCCTGGGTCACCTGCCCCAGAGAATCCCAGGCTTTTGCTTCCCCTTTGCCCTTCATCCTCTTGTGCAGAGAGGAGGGAAGAAAAAAACAAAACCAAACAAAACAAAAAAACACCCAAAGGAAACTATAACCACAGGTGCAGGCGAAAGACTGAAAAACAAACCTTGAAAAATTATGAACATCTGCTGGTGAGAATGAAAACAAAAAAATTTCACCAGATACTGTAAGGAAAATAAGTCTATTCGAGCAAAACCAGGACAAATGGCTAACAAAGTAGACTTGCCCTTCAGAGTTCCTGGTTCTCCAGCTTGGGCAGTGCCAGACAGACCCTGCAGACGCACAGCGAAAACAGGAGCAAGCTGCATTTGTTGGCTATTGCAAGTCCAAACCTTGCAAAATCAGGACTTGAACCAAAGCAGTTTTCAGAAATAAACACTTGGCCAAAAAAATGATGCTCTATAATTGATGAATAACGGGCACCTGGTTCATGAAATAAAACTGCATTTTGTCCTTTCATTTCTGAAGGGCACAACCATTCTTCTCTATCAGAGGTGCTTTTCTAAATTTGAATAAAGCAGAAATTCTTATATAATTGTTCCTGTGTGACCTAGTTTAGGTGATCCTGCTCTGGCAGGGGGGTTGGACTAGATGATCTTTCGAGGTCCCTTCCAATTCCTAATATTCTGTGATTCTGTGATAACCAGATGGCCAAAGGAGCCAACAGTTTAAGGATTATACCAAGCAGCAGGAGACTCCTAATAACATTGCAAAAGTCTGTAACACTGTGTGCTGTCAGAATAACTGGATATCTTCTTAAACGGTTGGTTCAACAGCATTTGTGCACTATCCAATATATTTTCATCTATTTTTTTTGTCTGTTTCAATGTCACTCAGGACTGGTGAGCTTTTTATGTTACCAGACATACTTATTTCTCCAGGTAACTGCTACATTCCTTGTCCTTGCTGTTGACATCCCTCATCTCTCTTTTAACAACCAAAGGAACAATTCTACTTGGTAGCTAGCTGAAAAGCTCTGGAATACCGTGATACATCTTTCAAAGTACAATTAGACAAGGATGCTTGAAAAAAGCAGGTGGTGTTTTAATCAAGAACAGAGATTCTCCAAGGAGCAGAACTCTGAATGACCCTCAAGAGAGCGTAATTCCTGTGATAGAGGCAGGAACAATGGAAAAAGCATGATTGAACACTAAACATCTGTTTTTGATTACTCCTAACCAAGTGATAGCAGGCCAAATCTATGCTGGGGTCAGCTTTGCATCCTGCTAAGTGAATCTAGAGCAGCAATGGATGGGTACTGACACGGTTTCCCCTTCTCCTCCCACCGCACTGCGTAACAAACACAAGGTGATGGAACGGAGTGGTTTCATAAAAGGATTGCTTTCGAAGGCTGAAAGCCTCTTGAGCAAGACAGTCAGCAGTTTATGAGACAGAGAGAGAGCTCAGAGTGATTCAATACGAAAGACAAAGCTATTTCACTGCTGTTGAAGAGTGCCCTCTGCTTATGGAAATGAACCCATCCCATAGTAGCTTACATTCAGTGATGGTGGGAGAAGCAGGAAGCCTCTGACTTCCTTCAAGACTCATGGTCACCTCTGTCCACTCCCTGCTCTGGCATGCAGAGGCGCTTTTTTTCAGGAGAGGAATGGAGGCAATACCATGACTTGTCCACACAAGGAAAATCAGAGCCCAGTTTTGACTCTCAGCTTCAAGAGGGGGGGGGTCTCTGAAATCTAGGCAGCTGATCTGAAAGTCCACAGGGAACCAGGACCATGACCGCATCTCTTCTGAATGTACACACACCTTCATATGCTGGCAAGCTCTCACCACAAGCAGTCAGGGTGGCTTTTCTGGATATGCAAGGAGATTCTTCAGCTGAAAAACAGTGTGCCAGGACAGATTTCAAAAGCACCAAAGGGCCGCTCTGAACATACTTCAGTCCTGCCAGTACAACCAGATTTGTAAAGACCTTCCCTCCAGTCCCTTCAAGACACAACCATGCTTCCTTTGCTCTTGGAGAGCTAATGACTGTACTTAAAATAAGCTTATCACTTAGTGCTGAGTACACCTTTCAGGCAATTCGGTGGAATAAAGCTATTAGGAAACATAGGTCCTCAGTCTCAGTGTTGAGTTCTCTTGAAAGCAGAGCCCTACATTTTTTGAGAACAGGGGAAAAAAAACAACAAAAAAAAACCCCAAAAAACAAACCAACCCAGCAGGAAGCAAGTGCAAGTAGCACTGAGCCCTGTTCAGGCACTGCCAATCAGTTTCAGGAATTAAATGCAAACAACTCTCAGGATCAATCTCAGTAAGGTCAAGGATCGCAGAGAGTGATTCCTATGAAATGGAGGCAAGGTGGGGGATGCTACTCAGCTCTCTCTGCTGACTCCCATACTGCTCACATCACTTGTGGGATGACGGTATCACCCAATTTGAATTCCTTTCCCTTACGCCAATGCAGAAGATAATCTGCCTCTAAGAAATGGGTATTCACATACAAACATCTGCTTTAGTAATTACTGATGTTAATCTGCCTTTGTGCCCACAAGGGAAGACATTATTGTTTTACAGGCAAGCAGCAAATAAAGGAATTGCCAGCAGAAAAGCTGCATTTCCAATAACTGCAGTTATGGTCAGATTGTGTAACTGAAGCAATGAAGCTGTGGTATTGATGGTGACTGCTGTTTTAAGTGAAGTACTGGTGCACTTGGGATATTAGCCAAAAAAAAGAGCTTACACCAGCATCCTTTTTTACTCTGAGAAATATAAATGCTGGCACAGCAATAGTATATATTCAAAATTATCGCCAGAGATTTGACTGCTGCATTAGCTTGTATTAACTAAGAATAATTCAGACATTCCCTTTTCTCCTGTGTTCTTCTTCTGCATTTGTTCACCTCAGCCAGCAGGAGAAATAGCTTTACTGCTTAAGATTTGTATTCATTAGTTCTTACAAGATGTTTTTTCTTCCCCAGGAATTGTTTGGTTCAGAGCTGGCAAGAAAATGGGTTCTGTCCTCAGTCTCCAATCAGAAGCACAAAGCGCATGTTTAAGCTTAGCTTCTGAAGAATACCAGTGACTTCACACGGGTAAAAATAAGCCTAGAATTAAGTGTATGTTTGTGTGCTGTGCTGAAACTGGTCCTCCAGCAGGCTGCTGGAGTACTGTCCATTCCTGCCTCTTCCCGCAGCAAGCTCTAAAGTTGGAGTGAAATGGTCAGATGTTTCAGCAGAAGTTTTCTTAGTGGAGAAGAAAAGGCAGGCCATATATAAGGAGTATTTCTTCAAGTTTGGGCCACAGTTTACATGCAGCAGAGAAACAAATTGTAGCAGAGAAGCCTGCAAAGACTAAAGCTCATGCTCTGAGGTTTCACAGGTCCCAGGAATCCCAGCGGGGAGTTTCCTCTACAGCAGCATGGTGTCTGTGCAGAGTTCCCCCAGGCTCCCCAGGAGAAGTTGGTTCACTAGCCACACCACTTTTGTCCTCTCTAGAAACCAAACCGCTCCTGTCTGCCCTTGACAACAGCTTGTAGCATTCACTTAACTGCTGCAAAGTCCAAGAGGCTTAGGACATAGCACAAAATTGAGCGTTCACTAAGCACCGCTTAACTAGACATATACATATTTATGATGAAGGCCCTTTGTGGGGAGCAAGGCCACAGATCTCTAGTGCTTGCAAGACTCCACAATTAAAGGGCCATCCAGAACCTCAAGTTTTTGTTGGTTGAAGTGAGCTTCTCTGCTATGGTCCCAGCAAAGCTGAGCCAGCTGGCAGCCAGATGCCAGCCTGCTTTGGGTTGCATGGCACCGCACAGACACACAACAGTCACAACCAGTTTTTGGGTTTGATTTTTTGGGTTGTTTGTTGTTTTTTTTCAAGAGACAACTGTAGTGCTGTCAAGTAATTGCATTGATTTCTTGTCGGAAGACAAGCCAATGGTGCTCAGCCTGGATGTATTCACAGTCCCCATGTATGTACAACCTCTGTGCTAGGTTTTGAAGTCGTCACGGTTTCTGTCTGCTCAGCATTTCAGAACAGCAAATTCTGCCTGGTTAAGGCTTTTTTTGGTATGGGGAAGCAAAACTCTGGTCTATGAAACATCTGAGTGCAGAGAACAGCCTGTTCTCAAGGGGTTGACTTGCCAGCATGATTCCTGGCTGCTTCTCATTATAAAGGACTTAAGCTCTTTCCTACATTGTGCTTGTTGGATTTGAAGCATTGGGAAGGCGCAGGGACATTTATTATGCTTAACAACTGAAAGAAAGAAATCCTTAGGAAGTCAAGGAAGCTTGCAAACAAAACCAGACCATCACCCATACCGGACTCACTGGGATACTCGGCCACTGAGATTTTTCCCTCAAGAGGGAAGTGAAATTGTGAACAACCCCAAAATTCACCCAGCCAGCTGTTCACACACTGCTCTACACATGTATATTTTGCAAAAAGATAAGCCCACTCCAAAACATCAAAGGGCCTTTCAGAAGTGTACATATTGATATACATAAATAGGAGTACCGCATCTATTACCATTAATTAAACTAATACATAGAAAATCCCCACAGTTAAACCTTAGGGCATGCTGCAACCCACATTTATAGCTAGCCATCCTTCAGGTTTCAGTAAGCTCAAGCGCACAAGCAAAGACTCACTTTTGGAGCAGTACTTTTGCTCAAACAAGAATATGGTTATTTGTGAGTGGGCAAGACTGCTTCATATCCAGTCAGTTCACTCCAGTTCAAAAGTTTCAGTCAGCCAAGCAGAGAAACAGAAAGCCAGATCACAGCACGCAGTGCAGCTGATGACAGAGAGCTGTAAAATGCCACCAGCACAAACCTTAAAGAGGATCCTTAGAAGGGTGCAGGGAGCAGCAATGACTTGGGTCTCAGCACACAGGAGGCCAACACTTACCTGCAAAGCTGTTCACAGACAAAAACTTGCACAACCTTTTCCCAGCAATCTGCATAACACATACTTCTGTAAACAAGGGACTGAATGCACTTGGCTGGCTAGCTTAAAAGGATTCATTGGAGCAGGAAGAATTAAATTGTATGAAAATATCCTTTCTCAGATTGCCTGCTGGATAACAATTAGGCTTTTCAAACATGACAGCAGAGCAGGGACAAGGAAGTTTTAATTTCATTGCAATTCATTGGGGGATCAAGCCTTGCTCCTATAGGAAGAGCTGCATGGATCAGGCCTCTCACTTAAAATCTTAAGAGCTCAACCACCATGCTACAGTGTTGGTGGAACCCAGTTCCACCCTGGCTGGATATTTTGGCCTCCTGACAAGCTGCAGTGTACAGACTTGATACAGATGCAGTTCTTTGTTCAGCAAATGCCTTCCACTGAAATAATTAAGATCAGAATTAAGGAGCTTTGACATAGCTTTGCAAGGAAATGTGCAGAGACCCGCTGCAGGATCCCCTCCATTGTCTCTGGCATGCTGCTGGTTTTATGGGTACTAAGTCTTTCACAAGCATTCAGTAATAAATTAGGTAACATTTCTTCATTTTCCAGCTTTGCTTTTACAGGTCTAGCTATTAGAATATGTTAATATTTGCAGAAAATCCTTCAAATAAATGTCCTTTACCTTCTAGTCAAAGTGTCTTGGCATCTGTATGGGCACAGAGAAGGTTGTGAAATACATTTTCCAGCTAGGTAGTTAAATGGGCAGCTCTGTCTCAGGTGGACTGAAAGATAAAATCCCCAGTTTAATTCAGTGTTAAGATTCATAGGATCGAGCTCAGAAAGACAACAGAAATGGCAGGTGAAAATATGATGGCACACTTCAATGGGTAGTGCTGCTATAGCCCTATTCCCAAGTTTGCCTTCATAGTATGAAAATAAACACAGGGGCATGTGTTCTTTTGGAAAAGAATATATTTAAGTGTGGGAGATTTTGTCATCTGCTCTCAGCTTTGATGATTCCTAATGTGTATGCAGAGCTATTCTCTGGACACAGAGTTTCAGAGTTTGGCTGTACTTCTCAAAAAAATCTCCCATTATTGCAGTCCCTTGCACGTTATCTAACTACCTCCACTCCAGGCCTGCTATCCAAATTTCCCTAAAGATTTAGCACAGTTAGCACAGCCCCGTGCTGGTTTCTTTGGAAAGCTAGCTTGCAAAGCTCTAATCTCTGCACGGCACTCAGGACGGAAACCAGGGCCTGCGAGAGGCACAACAGTTTTTGCTGTCACTAAGCAACAAGATAGCAAACCTCAGATGCTGAAAAATTACTATTCATGCTCCCTAAAGCTAGATTACATTTGAAATATCTCAAAAGCAATACAATCTAAATGCTTTTTTTTAATCTGCTTTTTGATTCCTTTTTTAAATATATCTATCACAAATCAGGGTTAGATTTCCCAGTCTTCCTCTGCCAAACTGGCAGCCAGAAGCAAATGTAGTATAACAAATAACAGGGTTTGCATATGTTCACATGTGTCCAGGGGCTGCAACTTGGAAAGAAATCTGCAAATTATTGTGAGATCTCTGGGAAGAAACCAAATCCATAAGGGTTAGCAAGGCTGTGATGATACATCACTGCTTCAGCCCAGCAGCAACAGGTAGTACTCAAGAGGTATTTACTATGGAAAATATGTTTCTTACTAGACTAAGAACAAACTAATAAAACTACACACATATGAACACACACACACACAGACACCTATCCAATAAAAACCTAACTACCTGAACAACTGAAAGCAGCAAGAGGAATAAAAATGATGCATGGGCCTATATTCTTGAGCTACGACTGTTTTTTAAAGCTAAATTGCCACTCAGATGTTTGAACAGTTACTTCCCCATCAGGCAGACAAGTCCCATTTGAAGAATGCACTGACATTATGCATTTAACCCTTCCTCTTTTCAAATGCCGGGGATCTCTAAAATCAGTGGGAACAGAATAAAGAGAAGTTAGACAGCTGGATGCGGAATTAATTAACCACACTGACACTAGATATTTTCTTTCCAGTTATTCTGAATCATTTCACATCAGGTCTAAATATTCCACCGAGCACTTTGACACCGGTCATTAAACTTCAGGACTCCAGCTGAACAGTTTTTTACCTAGTAGGAAATCACTCAACAACAAAAAGGCTTTATTTACCATGGCTGCACTTCACTATGGAAATAGAAAGCCACTGACTATGCCTTGCGGCAATTATTACAAGTACGCCACAGCCACTTCAGCATCAAGCAGCATTACCTACCTAGAAGTCCCACTGTGCTAAGCAAAGCAAACACAGTCCCACTGTGCTGTGCTGAGAAGCCTGGAGGGTTTACAGTACAGCATGCCAATTCTGGGGGTGAAAACACACCGGCAACCAAATAATGTCACTCTGCTGGGTGGATAATGTTTTCTTGATGCAAACAGCAGAAGGAGGACAGATGCCTTAGCTATCCCTAACTTTCAAAGATGAGGACATATCTCCTGAACCCTTTGCTGACTTCCCAATAAAAAAAAATAATTATCCTCCAGAAGCATTCATTTAAACTACTTCCAAAGCCACCTTCTCTTTTTCCTTCAAATTCCATGATAAAACTTTGCTTTGATGAGGAAAAAAAATAAAGCAGTGGACAAGAAGGTAGTGCATTAAAGCCCTGTCTTTCTGCTGCTTACCACTGTGTCCCTGTCCCTGTATCTCACCGTTCATATTACACAGTAGTTTGAAGCTCTGAGTGGTAAGAGATGCTTCTTCCTCCTATCCTGGTACAGCATCTGCAGACACAAGCAAAGAGTTGAGTGCGTAAGTGCCACAATACTACAAATCATTTGGACTTCGCTGGACTGAAGTCAGCTTGTGCTGGGTGAAGACCTCTCCTCTTTCTGCATCTTTCTTGAAGAGTAGATTTTTCCTGAAGAAGTAAACTGTGAATATGGGGAACTGCCAACATGGCTATTAATTGAACTTCTAGTACAACTGATGACTTGCAAAACCAAGCATGAGCAAAGTAATAAGCAAGAACACACAAGAACTCACAATGTAGATAATGTTCAAAAATGCTTGAGAACACAGAGCATAGATGAGTACATTCACATTTGAATCAAGGCCCAGAATCAGGAGAGGCATATCAAAAGCATGCCTTAATACCTCTCATTTAATTGCATTATTATTTATTTCTTTGTTTCTTTCTTTCTTCCCTCAGCACATTTCCTTTCAACCATAGAGGGAAAGTCCCTCCAGGAGGTCACCGTTAAAAAAGAAAAAGGCATATTCCTTGTACTTCTGATTGATTAACATTAATGACTCATTGCGTGCCACACAGTAATCCACCCTCACACATAATTAACAATGTCCACTTTAATAATGTCAGGAATGCAGGCTCTTTCTCCCCCCCAAAAGGATTTTGGCCGTAAAAGGGTCCAATATTTCAAGGTCACCCCAGCAGTCTGTTTTGGACAGAATCCACCCCTTTGTTTATACAGACTTGCACAAGTAAAAGGTTCTAGCTTAGGTCAAAACCAGGACATCCTCTCCCCACTGCCAACTGAAGGCATCTTCTAGGGACATAGTTTCCAGACTCACAAGAAAAACTAAAACAGTCTCATCTTTCCTATTACAAATGCTAGTTTGCAGGCTGCTTTAGGAAGAAAAAAAAAAGGTTGCAAACCTCTTAGAGATTATAGCAGAAAATATGCAGAGAACATCTACACAGTACCTCAGCTGCCTGAAATTCAAGGGCTCCAACATCTGCTTTTACAAGTTCATTAAAAGACAATTTAGGCTGCTTAGAAACCCCATCTGCTTCATCATGAGCAACACTGGGGCCCTTCTAAGGTTGGTTGCATAGCCAATATGGGTGAGGGAACATCACGTCGAGGGCAGGTGGAACAATGTAGATGAACAGTGAATTAGGCCAAGAGGCTGTCCTTAAGACAATCTGTGCAATTGGACATCCCCTAGCAAAGGGCACAGGGAAGAAAGGCCATAGAGGGTTCTCGCCATGCGAGAAGTGGTGTGAGGGGAAGCACATTCCTTTGCACAAGGCCGAAGCTGGGGTTTGCAGGGAATCCACAGAACAGGGGAGGCTGAGAAAGTGGCTGTGGGGAAAAGGAAATGTGAAGGACCTCTAAGCTGCCTCTGTTCTTCTTCCCTTCTGACTGCAGCCTGGCAGGGTCTGGAGATGCCTCCAGCTCTGATCCCTTGCTCTTTTCCCTCTCCTGCCTGGGCCTAACCAGCTCAGTCACCACATGTGACTCACTGCTGGGGTGAGACAAATTGAAGTCTGTGGCAATCCCACTGGAGATAGACTAATTGCCTCTGCAGTCCTCTCTGACCCTGACTGTCCATGAAAGCTGCTTTCTCCAAAACCCTCTCACCCATGCTCAAGAGAACAACAGCCCAACCAGTATCCACAACAAGGCATCCTCTGTTGTGAAGTCCACACTGTTGGATTTAAGTGGTGAAAGCATCCTGCCACACTAAAAGTCATTCAGTCACCAAACAGCCGAGATTATTAGAGACTAGAGATTCTGGAAAGAGAAAAAAAAAACAAGCAGAAGTAAACCAACAGTTGGTCTCAGGATCAGAGAAGAGTCCTGGGCCATATGGGCATTTGGGGACATGAGCCAAAAGATGAGGGTAGCTCTCCATGAGACAATCCTTGGCTCAGGGAGCTCCCTGTATAAGCGAATGGAGAGAACGGGAAGAAAGACATGAGATAATTTACCCGGGGCTCTCAAGTAACCATTAGCAGGGCTGAGAGTAGGACCTGGCTGCTGAATCCCAGCCTTGTGCATTTTCTCCCTCTTGGGCCTATCATGTACTTGATAAACAAGTAACACCAGTTTCTGCAGCAGCTGCCTCTGTGCTGGAAGCAGTTCTCATGCATCGCTCCCCATGTATCTATTCCCCTGAATATCAGTTTAAAAAGAACCTCACTGCTTTTTCATTTACATCCTCGCTGCCAGCCATACAGAATTAAACAGAAGAAATAGGAGGGTTTAGCTGTAATTAATTAATTAATTAATGTAATTAATTGCCTATTCTGTAGGGAAGCCATCTTGTGAAGACTGACGTAGCTGAATATCTGCCCTGGTCACCAACCACACCAATTCTCTTGGTGGGAGTTTTAAGACGGAAAAATTAAATTGCAGCTGTATAATATATTGAGCGCTTAGAGGTAGGCAATGCCAGTGATTATCCAGCAAAATTACATCAAATAGCACAGGCACCAATTGTGATAAGTTCCAAGGAGACATCAAGTATTCTGAAGAGTTACCCTCCAAACGACGATGAGGCCTTTCATGAACATTGTCCAAATCTAACCATTGTCCTTACGACAGTCAGCAAAACTTGCCAAGCCATTGAAACAAAGTATATACCACAGGTTCTGTGCTTCATAAGTAGGAGTACTGCACTTTCAGTGGACAAAAAGAGAAGGGGTGAGGGTGTGAACTGTGCCACACATATATTTCATCACCTTTACTCTTTGGCTTCTCCATGAGATATACAGGACCAGACCAGTCCTATAAAACTTTGCAGACACTTCACATTTGCTTACAGGTACACATACTAAAATCAAGCTTTTTGTCCATGGCAAAAAGTGTGACATGAAGCAATGCTGGAAGGCAGCAACAGACCTACAACAGCAAACACAAACCAGAAACATGGGGCTGGTCCAGTAACCAGCCACACCTTGACTTGGGGCATAACTGTGAGGAAGTGCAGAAATGTTCCCCAGCGACATATCTTTGCAATGCAGCATCCTCAGTGTCAAGTACAGAGGAGTCAAGATGAACCAGGCACGGAAGGGGAGGTAGCGGAGCAAGACGCCAGATTCAGTAAAGGCATCTGGGGTCATGGATGAGATCACATTGCTTCCAAACACCACAACCACAGTCCTGTCCGCAGTTATGCCAAGGCCAATGTTTCCTGAGTCTCTCCTTGACACCTGTGGGAAAACAAGGGAACATAAGACCCACATGATTCTCCTATGTCAGAAGCCCAGGCATAAGGATGGTTCAGCAAGGATGGTTCGGCAGCATGTCCCACAGCAAGTAAATGATCCAGCCAGTGCAAATGCCACAACACTACTCAACTAATCTCCATTGCAGGAACTCACTGCCTGTTTAATCAAAGACTGGCTTATAAATCAAGGGTCTTCTCCACCACCACCACCACCCCACTCCTAGACAGTAAACCACCCATTTGCCACATACACTTTGCCAAAGGCAAAGGCCTAGCCAGGAAGTTCCCCAGATGCTGACAAGTCACATCCAGCAGGTGTCCGAGACAGAGCTGAGGAAGGAAGCAGAGTCAATTCTCCTTCATCAGAGGAGTATCTCCTTGACTCTTCTGGATGCTTTAGGGATATACCTCCAAAAATACATGTGCACTGGGATCTACCAGGAGATATAAAAGGTAGGGAACTGTCTGCTCTTCCAAGCTTCCTTCCCATCTGGCCTGACACAACTCCTGGCTTGAAGTTCAGCACTCTTCCTGTGTTCCTATTTGGCTCCATCCATTTCAGCCATCGAGTTCATAGATGTCCCAGGATGCATGCAAAGGTAGACTCCTTTCCTCAAACCCACACCTTCTGCATATTACCCCAAAGAGTTTTATTGGAGATGAGGGGTGGAAATAGATTTGCAACAGTTACATTTTTCCCACTTTTTCCTCTCCTGCTACAAATCAAACCATCTGTCTGTTTTTCTCAGGCACCTCAGACTTCAGAAGGTTCAGAACAATCTTCATATCCACTGATGCATACCAAAGAAACACACTGGAATGCAAAAATCATCTCATTACATCTCATTTAGCAGAGGACATCAAGCCTTGGCTTCATCTCCCTCTACTGCTTTCTGCCTCTGCCCAAGGTCACAGGGCCCATGCACCAACTCTCCACAACAGGTGGCACACAGTCTCCAGGTCTATAGCAAGCCAAAACTGCAGTTTCCCAGATCATCAGCCTTCTGATGTTGCAGTGACAAAGTTACTCCCCACCTGGTGTCCCTAGGACAAAGTCAGCAACTGGCTCCAAGAGCCCTGAACTTCCAATGTGCATCAGCAAGGACTCATTCCTTAGGCCCAGGGCACACTGCAAATGAAGTACATGGGCTATCTCTAAGTTTAATGAACTGAAGAGGGGCTTGTATAGATAACAGAGGGGTGGCAGGGGACAGGTGGAAAGAAGGGTGGTGGAGACATTGTGAAGAACATGTCAATGCCCTAGCCATGTGTGTACTTTGTAGGGCAGGAAGGCACCTCCTAACCTTAGGAAAGAGAGGGCTAACCTTCCCTTCTTTTGCACAGCAAAAAAACTTGAAAAAAACCTAGTGTTTACAAAACTAATCCAGACAAGGAATGGGGACGTAAATGTAAATTTTCATAGTATTATACTGGGAAAATACATCATGACTTTTCACCTGGGCATCTCTGCAGTAAAAACACCCCGGCAAACCATTCAGTCACTCTCCATAAATATTCTGCCGCTCTTACTGCATTCCCAGGTCAGACAAACTTTCCCCCAGCTCCCTAGGACAGAGATGTAGTGCCCCAAAGAACAATTGTTCACAAACCCAAAAATTCTGGGAACGCAGAGAGAGGAGGACAGCATCATGAGGCAATCACTCAAGCAAGAGTTTGAAGCACAAACATGCAGCCAAATAAACCAGATGCATGTTGAGTTTATTCTGGAATTAATCCATGCTTTTCAGCATGCAATGAAACAACAGAACCAGATTTCCTACAAATACCATAGGAACCAGCACATCTAGTTTATCCTATTCAGATGTGGAGCCAGTTTGCCAGGAGAGGGGATGGACTCCATGCCACTGGACAGACAAACAGCTGTAACAAAGTTTTACTTAAGTTAACTCTACATCTATACAGGGAAATGGACAAAATGGACACTCAGGGTCTCTTCCACCTCTGACTTCTAGGAGTTGTATTTTATCTGTTCTGTCCTACTCATATTCTAACAAGAAACTAGACATGTCAGTAGATAACTTATACCCCAATGCAGCAAGTTTCTTACTATACCACATGACAGAGCTTTTCTCTCACTGTTGATACTCTCAAGTTTATTGGCAAGAGTATTTACTGGACCAGCCAACTTCAAGCAAATATTACAGAACCTGATGAAAAAACAGATTTTCTGCATGTTCTTACACTGCAAACCTGGTTTTAAAAGAAAAGGAAAAGCCAGCCTCCTCTCAGAGAACAAATATCCCATAGGAAATATTTCTCAGATATGAGTATTCCAGCAAGCAGCTCCCAGACAAACCCAGCAACCAGGCACAGGCATTACTGGCAAATAGCAAAAACACTGCTGAGAAACATCACAAGCACCTTACAACAATACCCCAACTGGGCAAGGAGACAGAAGGAGACATAAGCACTGAAGGCATCACATCTGTCAGAAAACCACTTCTCTCAGATCTACCACGTTCAGATCTATCACAGCTCACATATTTGGGCTCTGATGGTCAAACTCCCACACACTTCAGAGTTTGAGGAGAAGCTGAGAAAGCCTGTAAAGGAAAATAAAAATGGGGATTTTTCACTTGTTCTGCTACTGCATCTTGTGCCAGCAAGCATGCCAAGTCCCACCAACCCCGTTCTAAGGTCAGGCTTTCTGCAAAATCCTCACTTAGGAATTTTAAGTAGCTGTTCAGAAAAGAGCGTTGTGAGAAGTGGGTAACAAGTTGCTCTGGGGACCAGCCGTGCCACAATATCTCTATTGACCTGGCCACGCCACCTATAACTTTCTATATCTCTGCCTGCCTGCTCAAGTGCTTCTAATCACTATATGCCATCCAGCAGCTTCCTCTGAAGTGTGTGTACACACCACTTATTAAAGGCTGGCAAACACAGATAAGTCAGTCTGTGCTATGAGGCACGACTTGATGTGTGGCTCAAAGGAATGTCTCTCCCCACTTCTCTCTCTCCCAAGCTACGCCACTCTGGCATTTATTTATTTAGGCTGGGATAGCTCAGCCTGTGGCAGCCTCACTTGGTGGCAGGATGCAGGGTCTGTTACGAGATGGACTGGTTGTGTTACAGATACCCTACACGGTCTCTAGCAAGTCCCCTGCAATATAATGCTGCTGAATTTATCATTGAGTAATACAGGTTGGAAGAGATTTCTGGAGGTTATCAAGTCAGCTCTCTGCACAAAGCAGATCCAGCTTGATAAAGTTACTCAGGGTCCTGAGTCAGCCTTGGACAGTGTTGGTTCTTCACCTTCCCTGGACCAGGATTCTTGCCATGAGCTTCCCATGTAGGTCATACTCATCTCACTGCCGTTCCTTGGGACTCCTGTAACCAGGGCTTGCAGACTCTTTATTTTCATTCTGCAAACAGAGAATACAGTTCATGTCATAAAACATGAAGTCAGTCAGGTCAGAAAAGGGACCTCTTCTGCAAGACAAAGAGCAGGGTTAAGGCCTGGGATACAACAGTGTTTCTGTTCGCATTGCTGGCTGCTAAGACGCCTGTAGCTTGAACTCTAAATATTCATGCTGGAAGGACTACGCTCAGGCCAGCTGCTGTGGATGGGGCTGTGCCAAATCCAGCCAGCTCCTAAGAGTAAAATCTTGGGCCCCCAGCAAGTCTGTTTAGACCTCCATCTTCCAGCTTTCAGAAAGCACCACAGTTTGGGCTCAGACAGCATTTAAGCTTGAACTTGCCCATTATCTTCATAGCAGAATACAAGAGCAACACGGTCTGAAGACTGCAGCATGGATGAAGATACACAATCATCAGTCCCATGTTACACAAACAGGGTATAAGAGAGCAAAGGATCTCTTTGGTTTTCATCCTCCAATTTCTCTCATACCACCCAGCAGCTTCACCAGCAGTCTGGCCACGAAGTTTGCCACTACAGACCCTCAGGGCCAGTTCTGCTTGGAGAACTGAAATTCCCTCTCCATGAATTCCTGCATTGTGCATGTCTTTCACCAAAAATTCAGTCATCTCCTCTGGAAAAAACAAAACAAGCCAACAACTTCCCTAGTCACGAGAAGATGAGCTCAAATGTGACTTTGAGTGGCTGCACTGAGCCACTCGGAAACATCATGCACTCAGCCAATAAAGGGCAATATCCAGGTGGAGCATCACCCACCACCCAAGGTGGAATTTTCCAGCACTATCTCAAAACAAAGATGGAAAGCAAAGAGCAGGATGAAGAAGCCAAAATGAGGAAAGGAAGAAAACACCAAATCCAAGGTCAACATCAAAACCAAACCAAATGGAAATCTCCAGGCAGAAACATTGAGTAAAGTGGGAAAGAAGCATGAACCAAAAGAGACTCAGGATGAAATTATCTGAACAAAACAAAATTAGTTGAGAAACAAAACAAGAGACAGAATGAGACTCAAGCAATGCTAAAGAAAGTTTTGAAAAAAGAAGTGTTCTCACCAAAGAAATATATATGTAAAAAAATACAGAAAATATTACTTCTTATAAAAATCAGTATTGCCTAAACAAAAAGAGACTAAACTTGGGTTCCAAAATCACACATGCTCTTACACCAGCAGTCAGGTCTCAAAAGTCAGATATTGATGCATTTCCAAACTGCAGAATTTCTAAGCCAATCTAAGGGTGTTTATTTGTTGTCTGCATTTTAAAGCTATGAACCAAGTTCTCCATTGTGTTTGGTTTTGATGTCAACATCCTATCTGGAACATTCAGCTCATGTTTTCATGTTATTCTAAGCAACCACAAGGGTTAGAAACTTACTTTTTTTAAATTAGAAAATTGAGATTCTTATGCAATATCTTATGCAATTCCAGCAGCTGGAATTTTAAGAAAAAAAATATACAACATCCTGAGACTGCTGACACAACCGTAGTTTACCAAAGCTTGGTAAACCACTGCAATATGCCATAAAACAAATGCTGTCCATTTCCCCTCCACACGTAAGTCTCATATTTGTATAATTCAATGTCTCTTCCAAAGAGTTTACTGCAGTGTTTACTGAACCAGTGTACTAAAATGAACTATTTGTAACTTCTTTAAAGATTTTCCATTAAAGCATGACTTGGATGGCTCAACAAGCAGATATCTTTGATGCTACACCTGTCACAGGCAAACAAACAACATCTGTGCTTGGATGTGATCAAGACATTGTTTTACGGAGAAGCAGTTCTCCCAAGACCATCACAAATCCACATGGTGCCTGCGAGTGCCAGATTTTATGTTCACATCTCAAAGTAAACTCAAGGAACTGGAAAATCACAAGTAGACACGGAGCCCCTTAATGATTTAATCAACAGCTTAGAAGAGTCCCGTGCTGTGTTTGTTCTGGCATACATATGGAATATCTAAGCCTCGTGAAAATGTAAGTGTTAGAGCATGTAAATAAATGATGAGGCAAGTTCTCCCACTTTAGAAGAGCTCTGGCTCTTTTTTGGCTGTGGATACTCACACACAGATGCATGCTAGTATACGCTGATCTTCCAGTGTGTAAGCCTGCAAACTTTTGAAACATTTCCCCTGATCTGCACCAGGTTTACAACTGCAGGAGTCTTGCTGCTTTGAAGCACCCTTACAGGTCAGACAGCCTTCCAGGATGCGAATCTTCATCCAGTCTGTTGCTGCTGTGATGCAGTTTGTATTGCAGCTCTGCTGTAAAAGCAGGATTCCTCCAGGCTAAGAAGCTGTTCTGATGATCGCAGAAGATACACATTCTTTAGGTACAAGTTTCTAGTGAAAATCTGGACAGCAAAAATGCTTCAGTCAAAATGCAACCTGCTTCAGCCAAAAGCATAACTCACTTTGCAGTTGCTGCAGCACTGAAGCCAATTCTCATTCACGCTAAAGATCCTTTATGCTGCTCAGAAGAGAGACAGGACACTTCATATGGCACCAGCATTAATTCACACCCCATATGAAATCCCTGCATGCTGGAGTGAGAAACAGGCTCTGCACCCAGAGCAGAGAGCGAGTGTTTTGCAGATGAGGTCTCTGTCTGAGCCGGCTGTTCGGTTCTGCTGGTTTGCTCCTCAGCAAGACAGCGTGTTTCTGACACACTGCGTATGTCAGAGAGCACAAGCGGAGCTTCTGGCTCGCCTTGGTAACCCTGCCTAATCCAGTGCTCCCAAGAATGAAACCAACGCCCTAGGGGCCTCTTGCAAACTATCAAGGGCTGCTGCAGTCTCTTGTTGCAAACAGCGACATACATGACCAATCTTTACTTAGCTACAAGCTTTTATTTCTAGCTTGGGGCGATCTCGTTTGATGTAAAGCTACAGCCCAGTGCAGCCACAGCTGGTCCTGACCAGAGAAGGGATAATGTTGCAGAACAGGCTTGTCTCCCCAGGCTAGGGTAATGTTTCTGGACCACTAACTCCAGCCAGGGTCAGGAGAAAGCCACAGGGGACTGAAAAGTGCCAGGGATGTGTCCTGAGTTTTCTGGGGTAAAATTATCCTGGTAATCCCCTGGGTTTTGAAGGACTTCCTTCTTCTCTTCCCTGGAACTATGTGACTCCATTGCTCTGACCTAAGACTAATACAGCTTGTCTTCAGCTAGCATGAACAAAAAGTGCACATTAATCTTCTGCAGCTGACCTCGCATATGTTTGGAGAATGCTGCAACCTCTTAAATCCTCTCTTCCTTAAACTAAGCAACCTTCTAATTCCTTGAATTAGAATTCCTTCATCTTCAAGATGTCCCTTGAAGACCATGCTTTCTAGACTAACACGAGCTTTTACCTTTACCCACAGTCCCCATTTCCCCTATCCTGTAACTGTACGTCAGTGCTCAGCATAATGAAACTGCAGGAAACCTACCTAGCAAGACAACCTGCAGGACTCCAAGCAAGAATCAAGACGAGCAGTGAAAAACAAGACCAGGTCTCCATCAGACCCTGTTCAGAGCACAATAAATTGTGATAAAAACTCCCACAACACTGAGCTGTAGCACAATGTGCTGCTCCAGAAAGCTGTGAACCTGATGATGCTACATTATTTTAGAGAGCAGCCTGGCTTTGAACAGGATTGCCTCTTGGCCACAGCTAGAGCCAAGTGGCCCTCACTCACCACCTCCAGACAACATGGCAAGGAAGGGAAGGAGACACTCTTTGGGGCACAGGCACACAGCTAACACTCACTGGTCTGAGGCTTTAGAGATATGTTGTTTGTTTCTTAAATAGCAGGTTAGCGGTGCTTTCTGAGGTATGAACTTTAGGTGCTGCTGGCAGATAGGTCCTTTGACCCTTTGAAAAAGGACAAGAGAGACTAGATCTGATGACATGTCACTGTCTTACCCTGTACTGACTTATGCTCCCCAGCCCTCAGTTCCTTTAGGATTTCTGTCAGGTATAGGGCACCACAGGAAAGAAATGTCTAAGCAGAAGGAAGGCAAGACATTACCTCACATTGCCCTCAAAAAAGGGAGTGCAGTCATTTTTCCAAACTCACTGTAGTGCTCAGACTGCTCATCCAGGACTAATTTTTCAGTTTTAGGTTACACATAAACAATGAACTAAACCAATTACCCATGTTTTCCTCCAAGTGTGGAAAACTTGTCTCCTCAGCAAAGCAGAAATGTGGGAGGATGGAATATGTGTTTGTTAAAGTGCCAGGTAAGAGCAGGAAAAGGAACCAGGCATCAGAAGGGAAGAGAGTGGATGGAAAAGACCTGAATTGCATTGTCTGGGGGAGTTAATGCTTCAGCCCTGTAATTAAACAGGAAAAGTGATATCGCTAGTGATTACAAGCTCACATTAGTACACAACTAAACCTACTGCATGTGCCAACACTGCTTCTAGAGCTCTAAGTCACAGATGCAAGCAGAAGTGCCATGTTCTTCTGTAGGACTACTAGCACTGAGGCAAATGCTTCAGGCAGATCCTCTCAAGCCCTGCTATTCCATCAGCAAGACTGTCCAAACCAGAGAGGAAAACTGCATTGCTGCCACCAGATTTCTACCTGTTCACTATGTTTTCTTGGATTAGCCAGCCTCGATATTCCCCCGTTCGTAAGAATGAAGGAGAAAAACTCATCCAAGCACTAAAAGAATAGTATTTTTTTTTAAAGGCAGAGCAAGCACCACGAATCTGGCCCTCAATGAAAGCTGGGATGCGGTGAAGACTGAGGGACTTTGTTACCATTTTGGCCATTATTTCCTCATCCTGGTACTGGTGTGAAGGATGGGAGCTCTCTGGTGGCAAAATGTGAATATGCAAAGATGGACTTTCAGTGGCCCCACTGCTTTTCCCTGCTTAAGTGGAAGGCACAAGAGCATAACAGAAAACCAGTCCTGTGCTGCCCTCTCCTAGAGCACTGAGAGCAGTCAGATCTAAACACTAGATGAGATGCTTTTTAGCGCAGGGGTGCCTGTTTCAGAGCCTGGCACAACTCCTAGCTTGCAGCCTGCTCCTCACAACTCTGCAGCCTTTTCTCCATCCCAGGCAGGCTAGCTGTGCTGGGACACACGTTCAAAGGCCAGGAGGTACCTGTATTTGGTTACATGACAAAAGCAACAGCAACCAGTCAGAGGAGTGTTTTCTAGGGGCCGCTGTGACTCCAGTCCAAACTAAACAGGGGACAGCACTGCTCTGAGAATTCCAGACACTAGTGAGAGAACAGGAAAGCTGATGAGATGTCTCATCGGATGTCTCTCAGGGGAGACCTTATCATTGTATACAACTGCCTGAAAGGAGGTTGTAGTGAGGTGGGTGTCAGTCTTTTCTCCCAAGTAACAACTGATAGAACAAGAGGAAATGGCCCTAAGTTGTGCCAGGGGAGGGTTAGCTTGGATATTAGAAAAAAATTCTTCACTGAAAGGGTTATCAAGCACTGGAACAGGCTGCCCAGGAAAGTGGTTAAGTCATCATCCCTGAAGGCAATTAAAAGATACACAGATGTGGTGCTTAGGGACATGGTTTAGTGGTGGACTTGGCAATGTTAGGTTAACAGTTGGACTCTATGATCTTAAAGGTCTCTTCCAACCTAAATGATTCTATGATTGTATGGGAAGCCAACAGACAAAGGGAATGCGTGAAATTGGTCTGCTGGAGAAACACCAGCAGCTGTCTAACTTGCCAGTTGAGGGGAGGAACACCATCCAGGCTTCAGGAGACCCCATAAACAGAAGCAAATCACAGCCAAAAACCAGGAGTGAGAAGGAGCTTGGACTGCCATGATTTTTACAAAACTACAGGCCTCCGCTTTTCTTTACCTGATTTTTGGCACTGCCTTCTTAGGAAACAGTCAAGTTCAAGTGTCCAGTAGCACTCAAACAGTTGGGGTCTCAGCAGATCTGGAGGAGCCAAACCACCCCATCTCATACAGACAGCTCACATACAAGGCTTGCTCCTTAAGGCCCAGCTTGACACCTGGTTCTCAGCTGTATGTAAACCATTGCTCCTCTCTGCTTGAAGACCAGCAGATCCACAATCTGGACACATCTGGCATACCTGGTCCCTCCAAGGGACAAGGTGTCACGAACACTAGGAGTCTTCATGGGCTCAAATGGTGACAAGTCAAAATCAGGAAGGGTGAAATCCACAGAAGGTTATTCAAAATAGAGGCACAATGTCAGACTCAGGACGTTCCTGCCTGCACGTTGGAGGCTGGCAGACCATCTAGCTGATCTGCTGCCAGCTCACTGAGGAGAAAGAAAAAAAAAAAGAGTTGGAAACTATTAGTTTGTCTCTGGCTGAGAAAGTCAGGATTGCTCCCCAACAGATGTGTGGACACATTCCTTTCGTGCCACCAGATGGTGCCCTGCCTTCAGTCACCAGCAGGCAGCTGGCCTGGCAGGGGACAACAGCCCTTGGCTCTCCCACTCTACCTGCGTTAGATGGGCACTGTCCTCAAAACTGGAGGGGGAAACACCAACCTTGCTTTGCCCCTGGGCCCGGCCTCCCCAGCAGGACCATCTCCACCCTGAACCTGCAGTGAGGCTGACTTTGAACCAGAGAGGCTCAGGAACCAGCAGAGAAAGATAAATCAACTGCCTGCCTAGAGGCAAGGCCGCTGGAGCTGGAGCGAAGGTTAGAAGTACCTAAAAAGTACCTGTGAGAGCAAAGCATCATATGCTGGTAGGAAGACTTCTGTGACAGGGGAGCTGACTGGGGAAGCACCATCCAGGAGTTGTGTTTTGGTTACATTCAAGTCTTTTTTAACCAGCAGAAGTGCCAGAGCCCTAGGAAAGACTGCTGGCACTAGGAAGAAGTTGCTCTGCCAGGCCAGATTCAGCCCATACACCATCAACTGGGAACCCGTGCTTCCTGGCCTCCTTCAGAAATTCCGCTGCAGTCATGCTCCTTGCCAGCACCCACGTCCGACTTGTTGAGTGACTACCTATGAAAAGATCTGAGCCGTGCTACTTGGTCAATGCAATGGCTCAGAAAGACACCACTGGCTGCTGAAGACTGGAAACACTCAGGGTCACCAAGCTGGTTCATCCCACCGGATCAGCTACCCTTTCTCCACCCAGCGTGCCAGAGGAGAGCCAGCACTCCAAGCACAGGCCATGACCACCAATCCAGACGCAGAACAGATCTAAAGAGGGCACTGGGAAAGGGCTGCTCCACTCACACTACCCAGTTTGTCACGTCATTGGACTTGATCGACCGCAACAGGAATACATAGCTCACCATGGCCCAGCCATCAGGCCAGGTGGCTAGCAGAGCTATAGCTGTCAAGTCACTCTTGACCCCACTCTTAATCTAAAGACCACATCCTGCTGTGATGGCACCCTCAACACAGATAGGAGAGAGATCAGGGATACTTTCAGAGGTTCCCATCCATGGCTGCATGCTGTCTGCCTGCACACGTGCAGGAAACACAGTGAAACCTTCCTCTTTTCTAATTATCTCTCTGCAATATCCTCCTACTCCTCCACCTCACCTCACAAAGTCCATGTGGCTGAAGATGTAGGAGTGTTGTCTATACATGCATGAGGCAGGTTTACCAGGAAAGAAACACCAGTTTTCAGACTACCTGATATATTGGAAGGCAAAAAAATAAGCGAGGGCAACCTGGTGTGCTTGCACTCACTCAAAACCCTGCTGGTACAGCCAGCTCTCATAGCACTTAGATCCATCCAGTCCCAGGCTGTGGGCAGCAGATTTGTCCCTGCTGCCTGCCCAGTGGTGCTCTACAGGCACAGTGCTGTGCAGTCTGTAGCTTCTCACCAGTGTCACAGTGGCCAGGGCTCTGCTTCTGATGCAAGTCTCCCTCTTTCCCATCTCTTCTCTATCCCTGCCTCTGCAACCCAGGCCTCCAGTACCCTTCAGAATTCTCAGAGCACCCACTCATACACCACTGCATTCCCAGAAATTGCATTCAGCACTACTTCATTACCTTTGGGCAGTTTTGAATGTGCTTTCTGTAGCAAATCCTTCCCAGCTATCAGGCTGCTCTTGATGAATACCCGTCATGCTGACTAATATGGTCTCATTGCTTCCTTTTTCATTACCCCCTGTGTTTCTTATCTCATGGTTAGACAGTAAGCAGATTAGGGTGGGGATTTTCCAGTCCATGCCTGTAGAGCACCTTGCATGATTGGTGATACATGTGGTAGGGCAAATTCACATGCCATCTAATCTTAGCCCTCCTTATGATGAACTCCCAATTTTAACCACCCCAGTAGCAAGAGGCAAGCTCCCTCCATTCCTGAGAGCTAAATCTAGACAGGTTCAACAAGTGGCCACAGCCCCGCAAACATAAACAGGTCTGCAGTTCCCAAACCAGAAGAAAGAGCCATCCTGCAGAAGAAACACACCACCAAGAGGTTTCTTCGTTATTCTGATGCAGCTAAGCCAAACCCTATCATAAAAAACCAACCTGCTACAACAACCTTCTGTCTGGGTCACAATGTGAAAGGAATGAGGGTTAATTTAGTCAGACGAAAAAGAAAAATTATTAATGGCATTGCAGATAGATCTCAGCAGCAACCACCTCCACACCTGGAAGAAAGCCCGCATAAACCACAAGTGCTTATTCTCCAAAAAATTCACACAGCCATGCTGCATTTTATGTAGTAGCATTATCAGCTTACATGTGCAGAGAAAAGATGGCCTAAAGGTTAGGGTGTTACCCTGTAAAGGCGGTGAAGACTTCATCAGACTTACCACAAATTTCCTGCCTGAGGCTGGGAGAGTCATGTAGCCTCTCTGGGCTCAGCCCTTCCCCTCTATAAAAGCAGTTGCACACACAGCCCTGTCTCACAGCAAAAACTCAGGAGCATAACCACATTAAACGCTGCAAAGCATTCAGGTAACACAGCCAGAGATCCACAGCTCTTCACCCACTGGTAAAGAGGAGTTCGAGGCCTCAGTGTGCTCAACACAAGCCTCCCTTCTCAGACTGAGAATCCAGTTAAGATCCAGTTCATGTGCATGCAGGGAAACCAACACATCATTGTAAGTTTTGCTCATTGACTATTTTGAGGATTTAAGTGAGTGCTGAGCAGTCACTAGTCCTTAAGCTGATTCTGAGGCAGGACACATATTCACTGTCATTGTACAAAGTACTTTGGATAGGCATCTTAGTAGCAACAAAGGCAAAAAAAAAAAAAAAAAGGAGGGAAAAAATTAAACAAGCCAGGTAAGCAAGTAGCTTGATGACATTCTTCCATATTTAAATTAACATGGGCAGCTCCATTCCTTAACTGCCTTCTTGTGTTATTTTGTCCTTCCTCCTTATAGTGGTTGAAAATGCCCCAGGGTAATGAAGCATCGGCTGCCTTCCCCATCACACTCAATCCAGAATGGTTCTGATGAGACTGATAAAATTAGCCAGGTTTTACAGCAGCAAGGAGGGTCAGATTTTGGTCTGGTTGTTCATAGCCTGCGGAGTTCTTACTGTACAGAAATCTAAAGGACTGCAACCTGCAGCAATTGTGGAAGTTGAGAGCAAATTAAAAAGAATGTGAGTTCTGGCATTTATCCTTAGCAAGTTAGGACAGCCTTTTCATTACTGTAAAAATAGTGCATATTTATAAGCAACATTCAGCTGCAATCTCCACTAAATCTCAGACTGCATCCTAGAAAAGGCAGTAACAACATTAACACTTCAGAAATGGGAAGCTAAGGTAAAGAACAACAGCTTGCCCAACCTCACCCCACAGGCTAGGGCAGGGTTTGGACCAGACTACGGGCTCTCTGTTCCTGCACATTGCCTGCTGTGCCACACCGCCTCCTTGGAAAAGGAATGGAGTATACAGCAGTTTCTGGGAATCACCTTTAGGTTCTCCTCCGCCCCCAAAATTTCCCTTTAAATTCTTACTCCAGCACATCTACTAAGCAGAATGTTTCAGCAATACACAGCAATGGGCTTATCGTGGTTTTGTTTCTGCCAGTGAAATAGCTATGACTGTAAGGTTTACAGAGACTTTCTGTTCCTGTCTAAAATTATCTTTGCTGAGCCTTGCGACGCCAAGAGCACAGAGCCAATATTCCATAAGCCCTGAGAAAAATGGACTACATTTCAGGCACATTCAGCTCGTGGGGTTACAGCAGCATCCCTCAGCCACAACCAAAGCTCACGGCCTCCACCACAGCAGGCTTGGCACAAGCAGACACCGCCTGTTTCTTTGCTACATGAGACAACACGTAAATTCAAGGCCTGATCCTGGTGTCTGGGTGCTCTGCATCTGTGGTGTGGTTGTTCAGCCAAAGTGGAGTCTCTGTCATGAGATCA
>NW_010182830.1:33503-36742 GCF_000695765.1 Mesitornis unicolor
CAGAGGGAGGGGGGAGGGGGGGGGAGAGGAGAAACCCACCAGCCATTAGCATAAGCAGCGGCAGGCTCAGCTCACCAGCTGCTTCGTTGATTGCCTCCCTGATTTCCAACAGCAAAGCAGCAACTTGCCTAAGAGCACAGACAGTGGCTAAAACTGCCCCTCAGAACTGAAAATATCAGGGAA
Organism: Mesitornis unicolor; assembly: GCF_000695765.1. NCBI lineage: Eukaryota > Metazoa > Chordata > Aves > Mesitornithiformes > Mesitornithidae > Mesitornis > Mesitornis unicolor. The sequence goes on from NW_010182830.1 coordinate 33,687, forward strand.
AAAAAACCTGTTTTCCATGGTACAAAAGCAAGACTTGCAGGGCTGTCATGTAGGAGTTTGCCTAAGTAAGGCATGGAGCAGGCAGCTCAGAACAGCCACCAAATACTTCAGAGAGAAAGGCTAAAAAAGGAAGGTTTTAGAGGAGGAAATGAGTCAGTAGCTTGGAGGACAGGAGGGGGAGTTCAAATAGCTGAGGCTTATAAAGCAAGCAACCAGTCACTATCTCAAATGCTAGAAAGACAGTGAGGTGGATGTATAGATCTTTGGTTTCTGCTGATGCAGGGTCTCATTCACAAATGGGAGCCCATGGGCAACTTTTTATACTGACCATGCTGGGTTTTGAAGCGGTCCTTCACTGGGCAGATGCTTGTCAACTGCAGTTGACACCAGTGTTTCAGACTGAAGCCAAAGCAGTCATGATCAGCTATAGGATTGTTGAAATTCCTTGGGCTCCCCCATGGCTGGGGGGTGGATTTTTTTAGGGAGGGGAAGCTTCAGGTTAATTGCAAATGCCATTTGCCTTAAGAGAGAGAGCAGGATTCACCTTTTGAGATGATTCATCCAAACATGTAGCTTGAGCTTTCAGCCTAGCTTATTTATAGCACTAACTAGGAAAAAAGGACAAAGCTTATTCAGTGTTGAAAAGCAGCAAAGCCAGTAAAAAACCCTCCATCTCCACAGCAGTAATTTCTTTCTTTGTAACAACCTTGTATTGCACTGAAACCCTAGGGGCAAAGGAGTAAGTCTTACTTCGAGAAGCCTTTAACCTTGATGGCTTGTACACCACCACAGAAGCTGGCTGTAAGAGGATGTGTGTTTAGTGTCACTGTGGCAATAAGCCACAAGGCACAACTTCCTCACCTCTGCCCCAGGTCCCTGTCCTGTCAAAAGGGCAGGACTGGTAAAAAGTGTGCTCATGAAAATAAGTGCCAAAATTCTCTCCCACCCTCCCTGAAACAGAGAGCTTCCCCTCAGATCAGGCACTGGGATGACAGCTACATAGCTGAAGGCCCCTGCTGCAAGCCCTCTCTGAGGGAAACCACAGCGTTGCAAAGGGCTGGGGCGATGCTTATGGTCACAGGCACGTGAGGAGCAGGCTGTCGAGTCAGGAAGCAGCACAAGACTGGGAAAATGCTCCCTTTCCCCTTCAAAAGCAGCAGCATGGGATTTACATACTGTAGGGGTTCTCAAAGTGTGACACATGTACTGCTAATCATCAGCAGGCAGCTCCCGATGCCGGTGCTGGTACAGCACCAAGAGTCAGTGAGTCCTGTGCTAAGGTGGGCTGGTACCACCATCAGCCATGCACTTGTCAGCGCATCTTGGAGCACAGCTCCTGCCTCTGGCTTCTTCACAGCACCACAGCCGCTGTGTTTATGCCTCACTGGGCTATGTTGTTTTGTCTTTTAGGGAATGAAACCCTTCAAAAAGCCATCGTGGCTCTCAGTCACTGCACTTCCCAGAACAAGCACATCTTTCATGTGAGATGGAAACAAGTGAGAGAGATCTCCCTCACTCTGTAGGCGAAGGGACACCTCTGTCCTGCTGAGATTCCTTTAACTAGTCAGATACCTTCTCAACCCACTGCAGTGTTTCCAAAAACAGAAGACCTCTCGAAACAGGCTGACCCAACAGGTCAGTTCCAACTCATTTTCCCTTGTAAGTATATAGTATGACCCAGCCCTAGCAGCCCTGTTATCATGGCCTTACATAATCCCTTCCCTCCTCCCCAGGATGTCTTACTTCTGTACCCCTCTTTCATAGCAAAACTGATCTATGAAGAGCAAGCTCGGAACAGTAACAAATTACCCGAATCAAGTAAGGCTAAAAAGCACAGCTGTCCATGGTCTCCATTAGGTGCCACCAGTGATGGAGGTCTGCTACGGCACTGCGCAGGGAGACCCTCTCCACATTTTATCTGACTTGATATAGAACTGTGTGTTTAAAACAAACAAACATGTCCTTACTCAATTCTTGCTACTTCTTCCAAAGTAAGACTTTGGTCCAAATTTAAGGATTCCTTTATTAAATACATCAGAAAATAGCCTAGGGAAGAACTACCCACCGCCTCCCAGTTTAAGTCTAAGTTGTACTGGTAGGTCTTTCTGCTAGTTTTACCACAGACCTGATGCAAATACTCTTGCAAAAGGAACTCCTGGCCAGTGTAAGCTACCCAGCACAAGAGCCTAACACAATAGGACTGCTTTTCCAACACGTGCATCTTCAATATGGGGTCATTCAGTAACTGCTATCTAATATGAACAGGCATAGCAGCATCTAAAAAAAGCATCTGCTGGGGTATGCCACAAGGAGGGGGAAAAAAAATCAAAGTGTAACACCCTTAATTAGAACAGCAATATGGATGAAAACAGTAAGGTATGGTTTTATTATTGCAGCTTTATGTTAGCTGTAACCTGATATGAAGTATTGCTGTGTCATATCCCAGCCCTGGAAACGTACAATCGAGTCTTGTTTTTGTTTTCTGCTTACAAGCAGGCATAGACACTCAAGAAAAACTGCTTGATGCTGGGGGCTCTTAGCTCATCAATTCAAGCCGGGACCACCACTGCAGTCAGGATCCAGTAATGAAACCTAACTGCCTATACATTTTTTAACATTAACAGGTGCTTCTGTAATCTGATTACAAAAAGCCCGAGCTTCATTGTCCAGAAACATGACGGAAATAATATTTTCGTAGTACAAATGAGTAAGCGGCACTGCAATGGTCAGGGAACAGCAGCTTCTCTGAGCCCCCCAGTCTCAGCAGCGGCGTTTTCTCGGTGGTCGGCTTGGAGGAAAAACCTCTCTTTGTTTCAGCCACCTGAAATAGCTGCGGCTCCGATTCATGCAGAGACGCTGCTGCTGTTGGTGCTGCTGCGGGCGGCGGCGGGAAGAAATGCACAGGGTTTCCTACAGCAGCCGGCGAGCGCGGCCGGCCGGAGCCAATCAGGAGTGCCTGACTGAGATCGCACCAAAGTAGGTATTGAAAAAACCCTCCGGAAAAAAAAAAAAAGAGAAAGAAAGAAAAGCCCCACACTTCCTCCTCCCCAGCTCTC
>NW_010182831.1:0-206 GCF_000695765.1 Mesitornis unicolor
GAGATCATCCCTCCCCACCGCGTCACCCGCGCCGGCTGCAGCGAGTTCACCCACCTGGGGACACACAAGGGGGACGGGCGCTCGGTGATGGTGCCGTTTCCCCACCGCCCTTCCCATTTCAGCCCCAAACTTGGCCCCGCTGCGGCGCCGAGCCCCGCTGCTCCTCCCCAAAACGGCTGCGGCCAGGAGCTCCCCCCACCCACCTT
>NW_010182831.1:633-2265 GCF_000695765.1 Mesitornis unicolor
CGGGCGGTGCGCGGCTCAGGCCGCTCTGCAGCCGCTTTTTGGGGCTTTTTTGGGGTCTTTTTTGGGGTGGGGTGTCCAAGGAGATGAGCAACCCCTCCCACGAGGACACAGGACCTACCTGCTCAGCCAGCTGATGCTTGTGCTCCGCCGAGGTCTTCTCCAGCTCGGCGATCCTGGTCTGCTGCTGCTGCACCACGGACCTCAGGTGCTTGATGCAGTTGTGGTTTGGCAGCTCATCCTTGGGCATTTCCAAGCTGTGGAGCGTTACACAAAACAAAGAGGGGGAGGCCTCGCATTAGGGAGAGTCCTGGACCAGAGCACAGCCCCCAGCCCAAATCCCACCTGACAGGACCCCAGGGACCCCAGCGCTGCACCCTCAGTGTGACCCGAGCCAAACTGGGGGGAGCTGTGGGACCAAAGCAACCCCAGCTCAGCAGGCAATGAGAATTTCCCCCCTCCCCATGATCAGGTCCAGGTCCAGGACCCTCCATGGGCCTGATCCAGGCTCTGGCCCCGTTCGAGGGATCCCATAGGGTCCTGGTCACAGCACGCGAATGGGATGGACGTTGGCACCGGGAGCACGGTGCCAGGGCCAGACTGGATCCCACCACACACAGGAGGGAGCCACGCTGGGCTGGAGCGGCTCTGGGTGGATTCAAAGAGGCCCCAGGACCCCGTTTCCAGCAGTCAAACACCCCCCAAACCCCAGCAATGAGCAGGAGAGCCCAGGGTTGTGAACCAAGTCTAAAAGCAAACAGGTTTGGCTAAAAAATTTCCCCTTCCCACGCCTTTCTGCAGCACCACGGCCTCCAGAGCCCCCTGACCCCCCGAGATCCACGCCTGGGGGGCAAAGGGGTGACCCCCACTCTGCAGCAGAGCCCCCCCCCAGGGCCATCCTCACCCGCAGCCCTGCTCGCAGGTCACCGGGCGCTTGGGGTTGTGCTCGCAGTCGTTGAGGTGAGACATGAGGTTGTCGAGCCGCACCACGGCCGTGCAGCCGAAAACGGCGTTGTCGCAGGTGATCTGCAGCTTGGAGAGCATGTTCCGCATGATCCGCGGCACGGGGCGCAGGTGGGCGACCGTCACCACGCTGCGGTCCACGGGGCACGTCTGCTGCTGCGAGAACCACTGCGTGATGCAGGCATTGCAGAAGGCGTGCTCGCAGTGAGGAGCCTGCGGGCACAAAGAGCCACGCGTTAACGGGGGGGGGACATGGCCGCTGGGTTCTTTTGGGGAGCGGAGAAAGGTCCCGGGTCTGCGAGGGGAGCACAGCGGGGGAAAGAGGCAGCTCCATGCACAAATAGTGTGACCCAACGCTGGGGGTGCCCCATTGAGGTCCCTGCTCATCCAGACCCGTGGTGTCTTGCAGATCGGCCTCCCCCGGGGCTGTGCTCCTGCCCTGCTCCCCCAGGCGCTGCTGGGAAGGGCACAAGGCAGAGCACGGTGCTGAATTTAAACGGTTTTGCAGGGCGTTACAGGAGCACAGCATCTGAGGGGTTGGGAGGGACCTCAAAAGCTCCCCCAGTGCAATCAGGATCCAGAGCAGTCACACAGGAACACGGCCAGGGCTTTGGGTGTCTCCACAACCTCTCTGGGCAGCCTGGGCCATGCTCTGGACCCTCACACTGACAA
>NW_010182831.1:2606-8385 GCF_000695765.1 Mesitornis unicolor
CGCAATGAGGGCCCAGAGCTCACACAGCATTGCAGATGTGGTCTGAGCAGGGCAGAGCAGAGGGGAGAACAGCTTGGCTGCATTCACACAGCCGGGCTCTGCTCTGGCGTCCCAGCTGCAGCTGAAATTGGGTTACAACTGGGGAGGGGGCGCGGGGCACAGCCCCCCACTCTGCAGGGCACATTTCCCCCCTGTGCAGGACACAGCTCCCCCTCTGCAGGAGCCCTGCACAGCCCAAATCCCAGCTTTGGCGCTGCCGCTCGTTATTAAGCAATAAACCCGCAATAATTGTGCGCACGTTGCAGATCAGCGAGGTTTTATTTCAATCCGCTTTATTTTGGCCGAGGCCAAGTTTACACAGAGGGCGCTGAGCAACAGGGCCATGGCTCTGCCATGCACAAACCCCATGGGGACCCTGAGGGGCAGGGACCAGGGGACAAAGCCCCATATGCAGCAGCCAACTCTGCTCCACTCTGCTGAAGGCCTCATTAACCCCTCCCAAATAACGGGGCTTTGCGGGACGCTGACAAATACCTGCAGCACCCCAAGGCCAGGCCGTGCTCTGGGGGACACCAGCTCCTCCACGCAGCTTCGGCTGAGTGAAAAAGGGAGCAGGGAGCGAAGGGCCGAGGGGAACCCATCCCAGCACCAACCCACCACGTCCTCTTGCCTCCCCAAACCTGGACCTTCCCAGCACCACTCACAACCTCACATCCCCTGTGTGGTTGCCTTAAACCCTCGGTAGGAAAGGGGCTCACCCAATGCACACGCTGTGCGTTCATCCACCGAGACCCGGTGACATTTGGAGCTGCAACCACAGCGCCCAGACGCAGACCTACCTGCACTGGCTCCTCCAGGACCCCGCTGCAGATGGGGCATATGAGGTCCTCGTCGACGTCCCCCTGAAACCGCGCTACATCATACCCCATTGCTCATCACCGGTGCCAGAGACCTGCGGAGGGAGAAGGAGCCGTGGTCAGGGGCAGCCCAGAGCCCCGGGCAGGGCAGGGCCTGGCCCCAGCAGCCTCCCCACACAGGGACACCCCCCAGCACCACCCCCTGTGGAGGGGCTGGACCCCACCGGGGACCCAGGGACTCCCTGGAGCTGTCGAGGCTCCTGATCCCAGCATGGGGGGAACCCCGGAGCAGCCCCTCAGGTACTGGGTGCTGTCCCTCCCCATCAAGGATGGCATTTCCAGTAACGCCGTTCCCCAGTACACCCCATTCACTGGTAACCCCATTCACCGGTAACTCCATTTCCCAGTAACACCATTCCCAGTAACCCCAGTTAACCAGGTCCTGGCTGCACAACGCCCCAAGGAGGCCGAGGTTGGACATGGGCACCAACCCATCCCGACCCCAAAGAGGCGATGGGGACGGCCCCGCACGCACAGCGAGAGGAACCAACCCTGGGCAAAGCAAATGCAAACCACAACAGCGGGGACGGGAGCGGAGCCAACGCTGCAACGCCACCCACAGCACAAAACAGCTGGAAAACCAGAGCACAACACACGGCAAAGCCAACGGGGCCCAGGGCCTGTGGCCGAGGTGCTCAGCTCCTCCTGGGGACGCAGCCACCGGCAGCCCCTGCCCAAGCTCCTCCACGCAGCCCATCCCTGCTGTGGAAACGCAGAAAACCAGACAGAATCCCCTACAAAATTAAACCCAAAGCGAATCCAACCCAATGAACTCGGGCTGGCTGTTTCCAGCGTCGGCTCTGCTGGTTCTCAGGGAACAGAGGCACCGTTTTCTCATCATTTCCAACGCGAGCGTTGCCAACAGATACCAGAGCCGCTCTGCAGCTGGGGCGGCGCGGAACAAACCTGCTCTGCGAGCAACGGTGGTTTCAATAATCTCCCCTAATTTCATCAGCTCCGCGAGCCAAAAGAAACAGAATTGAAACCAGAACGCACAGGGGAAGGAAAGGGAGAGCACACAACACATGGACGCCAGAGGGGCTGCTCTGCAGAGCCCAGCGTGGGAGCCAGAGCCCCAGGCACCTCCCTGCGCTCTCGCTGTGGGTGTTCTGGGCACCGCGCTCGGCTTCCCTGCGTGGGCGCAGACATCGCAGCTCCGGGGCTGCGCGGGTCCTGCTGCGCTTTTGCTGCTGCTGGGAAGTGTCCAGAGGGGAAAAAGTGACCCAGGAGCCTGAATCACAGGATCTGAGGGGTTGGAAGGGACCCCAAAAGCTCCCCCAGTGCAATCAGGATCCAGAGCAGTCACACAGGAACACCTCAGGGCTTTGGGTGTCTGCAGAGGAGACTCCACAACCTCTCTGGGCAGCCTGGGCCATGCTCTGGACCCTCACACTGACAAAGTTTGGCCTCATGTTCTCATGAACCTCCTGTGCTCCAGCTTGGGTCCATTGCCCCTTGTCCTGGCATTGGCCATCCCAGAGCAGAGCCTGGCTCCTTCCTCCTGACACTGCCCTTTCCCAATGGATCCCCAGGAATGAGGGCACCCCTCAGTCTCCTCTGCTCCAAGCTCCAGAGCCCCAGCTCCCTCAGCCGCTGCTCAGCAGGAGATGCTCCACTCAGAAGAAGTCTCAGTTCTGCAGCACGGATCTGCACCCACATCCTCCATGAACCCACGGCTGCAGCTCTCAGCTCAGACACCAGCTCTGTTCAGATCTAACAGCGAGGAAACGCTGGAGCAACGCACACTCACGGCTTTGGGAGCCAAACCAGCGCAGGGGCGGCTGCTGAAACCCCCAAGGCTCCTCCCGGGGCTGTGCATGGTGCAAGGACGTGAAGGCAGCAAGGAGCACAAGCACTGGGTTTCGTGGTCCATGGGGGGACACGGGCACCATCCCCACTGTGCCCCCCTGGCTGCTCTGAGCCCCGCAGACCCGGCCAGGCCATTCCAGGTGACCACATTTGCCACCCTGACCTGCCCCAGCCCTTCCTGCTCCTGCCCATCGCTACCCAACTTCTGGTCCGAGTTCACACCCCGCTGTCCCCTGTGTTACACTGCTCACTGGAGCCAATTTCAGACCCAGCGGGTCCAGAGTCCACGCGTGGTGCGGGCGATCCCCGGGCTCAGCAGCAGCGCGAGGGCTGCAGGGAGCGGATCCATGGCCCGGCTCTGCCTCCTCCTTCACCTCCTCCTCTGCCGTGTGCGTGGAGTGGTTTTGCCAGGAGTTCCTGTGCACACGGGGACATCCACGCAAGGAGAGGTCGTTCCCATCACCGGCTCCAGCTCCTCTGTGCAGTCACCGGTGAGGAGCAGCAGATCCGGCAAACCCATTGGCCTGCGCGTAATTAACCACCCCGCTAACGACCCCACGGAGCAGCAAAGCTCCCTCCTCAGCACAGAAATGGATCGGGTCCCCCAGCAGCGCAGCGAAACGGAGCAGGTTTGGTTGATTTACCCAACACTAACGAGCTCCCTTGCTAACGAGTTCAGTTTTGGAGCAGCGGCGCCAGGGGTGAACCCATCCCTGCTCCAAACCTGCAGCGAGAACAGACCCAAGGATCCAGGGCTGCAGCCTCCCCGGTGTCCTCAGCCCAAACCTTCCCCTGCTGAGGGGTCTGGGGTGCATGAACCAGCTGTGATCCACCAGATTTGGCGCACGCTGCGTTGATCCAAGAGGCCGCAGGCAAAACTCACAGAAATATTACTCATTAGCTGCTAATTAAAAAGCCAAGAGCGTTGAGAGGACAACCCCAAGCGCTCTCCCCATCAAGGTTCTTCCTTGCTCGACACCGGCTCAGCCCAGAGAGCTGAGCTTCCCAAAGGGCAGAAAGACACCAAGATCTACAGAGTCAAAGGAAGCTCCTGCCCCAGCACACGCAGCCAAAGGAGATCAAAAGGGAAGCAGGGTCAAACAACCCTTCCCCTCCTATAATGGGAGGAAAACACCACCCGAGAGGCCCTGGATCCCGTCTCGGGACAAACAAGGCACGGAGGAGCTCCCATTGCTCAGCCCAGGGCTCTGCCACCCAGCAAGGCCCCTCCTCACCCTGGGAATGGTTTGGGATCGCCCAGGAGCACCCACAGAGCCCATGTCCGGCGCTGGCAGCGCCTCAGAGCCCCACAGCATGGAACAACACTCCCAGAGCTGGAAAAACCCCGGCAGCGTGGTCCAGAGGGGTTCCAAACTCATCCGTTTCTGTGCTTTTAATGCGTGCAAGGGATTCAAGCAAAAGAGGCTGGGAAATCAAAGGAAAACCATTGGCACAAGGCAGCTTTTACCCATCCCATGCCCAATTCCATGGATGGGGAACCTCTTTAGGGCCATGGGTGAGCAGAAACAGCAGCCCCAAGCCCAGCTCCGCTCCCTGGAGCCCGTGAGGAACACGGGAAGGTCCCGGGGCTGCAGCACGGCCCCAGTCCTGGGAAATGTGGGGTCAGGAGTCGCAGCCGACCCCGGCTCCGGGACGGCCGTGGGCTCCTGCGGGCAGAACGAAACCCCACGTTGTGGAGCGCATGGAGTGACCCTGACCCGCAGCTGCGGAGCTGCCCGCCCGGCTCCTGCGCTTCCCTGTGTGCTTTGTTCAGAGCAAGCCCCGGTGCAGCTCAGGAATTGGATCCGGGAGCCCCAGCGCCTGCCTTTCTCCTCCAGAGACGCAGAGATCAGGCAGGGGCAGTTTTTAACCAGTTTGGCAGGACTTGCTTTAAACCTCAGAAATTCAGGGAAGATCTGGCTGGCTCCCTGCAGACATTCACCCACAGCAAAGGCTCTTGACGGGCTTCACGGCTTCCAAACGGCGACGGAGAGAGGGAAACGCGCTGGGGCCAGAGCAGGCAGGCGCCAGCACGGCGCTGTCAGCTGCAGGGGGACTGTCAGGACAGAGCCTTTCCTCGATAACAGAGCAAACCCAGCGCTTCCAGATAAGCGTGGCTCCAGATTTAGCAGCGGGAGCCGACCAAAAGCCCTGAACGCGTCCATAAAGCGGCGCTCGGCGAAGCCGCTGCGACCGTTCGCACGTCGGAGGCTCCACGTCCACGGAGGAAGGACCTCAAGTCAACCCCTCCGCACAGATAGGGAATGCTGAGCAGCGATTTACCTCCCTAAGCAGCAAAGGGTGGGCTCTGCTCAGGGAGGCTCTCCCCACAGCCCAATCTTTTCCTCTTTCTCTTCTATAATTTAAAAAGCCGCTCCACCAGGGCCGGCGGCCGCCACGGGGTCACACAGGACAGACCCGGTCACGGGGGAAAAGGGAAGGAAAGACGAGCACGGGGAACGCGGCGGCACCAGGCCGTGCCCTTCGCCCCGCTGCGGTCACCTCTGCTCCTCCACCCGCGAGCCCAGGCCCTCGGCCCCGCAGAGGAGGAACCAGCACTTCCCAAAAGGGCCCTCACAACTCCCCCAGAAAGCAGAACCCCCCGTGCAGAAACCAGCGAGCGCTGCAACGCGGAGCAACCCTAACATCTCAGAGAGCTCCTCACCTCGCCTTTAAACCGCATTAACAATCCCCCTGCCTCGCCTCGATGTGGGTTTCAATGGGAAGGACGAGGGTCCCTCTGAGCCCCCGGATCACCCGCACACACCGGTGCCTCCCCACGGCCTAAACACCGGAGCCCCCCCATGGATCTGGCTTCGGGAATTTCATCCCACGGCTGGGAACGGCGTCTCCAGGGGTCACTGCCGGAGCGCGCCCAGCGCAGGGAAGGAAACCTCTGCCCAGTGGGTACGGCCTCGGCTTCGCAGTTACGCAATCCCGCTAAAAATAGGTTCCCCAAATGCCACCTTCTGCCACAAACCCCAGTTTTTTCTCGCAACTCCTCTGCTCGCCCGAGCGCTGTGAAACCCGACAGCAGGGAAGCCCGAATTGGA
>NW_010182832.1:0-3875 GCF_000695765.1 Mesitornis unicolor
ATTTGATTTATTTAATTCAAGTGTAACACTCATACACAATAAAGAAAAATACAACCTCTACTAGAAAGTCAGTGTTACTGATCTCCGACCATGTTTTTTTAAGATGCTGCCAATTTCCCACTTAGAATCTCAGCATATGCTGAAGTCATTAAAAAAGAAATATAGTCACAGTGAACATGCCTCTTAGGTGGTACATAAAACAACACACTATAAAGAAATTTTTGAAAGCTACTGAGGTATCAAAGATTTTAAGTGAAGGACAAACTTTCTTAGCCTAATTCTGGAACATTTCTGTCTGTATCAAGTTTTCGTACTAACAAGGCCATTGGCGTTCTGCTCAGACACAAGGCTTTGCCTGCCACATGGGACCTTCATTTCCTGCAGCAGAACCGAACAAGGTCATCTGATCTGTAGCCTCTGAAAAGGATTTTTTGTTTGTTCGCTTTACAGTTAAGGAGCACTTTTATCAAGAGCTAGGAAGGACAAGGTGAGAGAGACGGAAGCTCATGTTATATCCACTTTATAAATAGAGGCATGCATTAGGTTTCAGATCAAAGGTCAGACTGCAAGGCATTAAAATGTTACCCCCTTAGTGTGTAAAGTGAAAAGAATTTACATTTTTGTAATACAAAACCAGTTCAGTATTCTAACTTTTGGATGAGGGTTTGTCAGTTTCTCAAGTCAAAGTTTCAGAAGTATGTTTTCTGCCAGATTAATTTTACTTATTTATTTCAGTCTGCCTGAAAGTCTATTGTATGTTCATCTTCTCTAGAACCAAACACAATGTCAAACTGAATCCACTAAAATTATACACTCCCCCAAGTACTATGTAGAAAATTACAGTAAAATCATGTCTAGAGTAAGCTCTAGAGAAATATTTACTGCTCTGGTAATTCCCCTTCTGTCAGTGAGAAAAATGTGAATAGTGAGGCATGTCCTGCAGTTTAGAGTTCTGTGTTTTGAAAGTCTAAATTGAGCTGGTATCTTTAAAATTCAAGGGAGCTGATGTTTCTTTTAGTTAAAAATCCTCTTTGACAAAGAAACTGCCTGAAATTTACAGAGCATCTGCAATAGGAAGGAAGGAAATGGAACAGCCGTATGACTGTACTTCATAAACTGGCATGTATACATTGCCTTTCTGTGCAGTTTCATTAATTTTCTATTATTTCAGTGTTAAATCAGTTCTTCTGTGATATTTCAGAATTATTTTCATCTCATGTCCAGATTACTGCTTTTATTCCCTCTGAGGGCATGTCACAGAATCACAGCATGGTAGGATTTGAAAGGGACCTCTGAAGATCATCCAGTCCAATCCACCTGCTAGAGGAGGATCACCTAAAGAAGATCACACAGGAATCACAGAATCATTATGGTTGAAGAACATCAAGTCCACCCGTTACCTAACTGCCATGCCCACTTCTAAACCACGTCAATGAACATGATTATCTTGACGGCTTTTCAATATACCCAAGGATGGTGATTCAACCACTTCCCTGGAAAGCCTGTTCCAGCGCCTGATAACCCTTTTAGTGTAGAAGTTTTTCATAATGTCTAACCTAAACCTGCTGTGGTATAACTTGATGCCATTTCCTCTTGTCTTATTGGTTGTAACTTGTGAGAAGAGACCCACACCCACCTCTGTAAGGATCGGTCTGGCTCATAGTTTAAAACAGGCTTCGGTAATGTCCAGTGCACCAGGCGACTCGTGAGGGGTTACAGGAGCAACTCAGCCTTAGATCGCCTTGAGGCCCTGTCTCTGCAGAGACAGCCCATGGAGAGCTGTGTAGATAGCTCAGCCCTGAGTTGTCTGGGAAGCATGAAACTAAACAGGGCAGTATTGCATCATTCAAAGAACCGAAACCTGAGCTGAGCCTTGAAATCCCCCAACAAATAATATGCCCTGAGTCCCAATCAAGCCACTATTAAATTGTCTAAAAGTAAAACAAAGGTAAGCTGGAGGATTTCTGTCTGGCTCCAAGGGACCATGACAATATAAAGATATGCAAACAATAGAGCATACAGAAAGGAACATCACCCATGAATAACTAAAGATAAGGGGAAACACTGCTAAAGACAAACACCCCAGGTGGTCTAATCCACTCAGGCATCCTGTCACATACATCAGGGGATAAAACCCCTAAGATTCATGCTAGAAATGGGGAGTTACTTCGCCAGCCATGGAGTGATGAGAACCTTCCCCCTTGGTCGGAATGCTGGCCAAGGTAACTTACGTGGGAGCCCTTACCTGGGGGACATGATGAACTTGGAACCATATCGACTGGATGGATTGACAAATTCACTCCCTCTCCACCCCCACCACTCGGGTCACCGTGTGGGTAAGATTATTTACCTCAGCTAACAGTGAGTGATATATTTCCTCCTCAGGTTCATATTCCCTGAGTGTATTTTCCCTCCTCAGGTGCACCCCTGAGGACACCCCCCAGTTCCTCAGCTGCTCATAAGGCTTATTCTCAAGACCAGTTTCACACATCCAGGCGGGTTTCGAATGTCTCCAGAGAAGGAGACTCCACAACCTCTCTGGGCAGCCTATTCCAGTGCTCTGTTATCCTCACAGTTAAGAAGTGTGTCCTTATGTTTAAGTTGAACCTCCTGTGTTCCAGTTTGTGATCACTGCAACTTGTCCTGTCTCTGAGCACAACTGAGAAAAGTCTGGTCAGATTATGTTATTAAAACAACAGTGTTGCCACAAAAACCTTTGTTAAATCTCACATCTTGTCCTGCAAACCTGTATTAAGCTACCTTGTAGCAACGTAACCACATTTTCACACAGCTCAGCAGAGATAGCTTAGTTTTGCATTGCTAGCTTTGTAGTACTAGCTGAGCTCTCTGTTGACTTTAATATATCTGGCTAGATCTGCATTGTACTTTAAAACTGCCCTTGACACTGGGTTTACAGCCAGATTTATTTCCTGTCTGTAGTATGTATCTGAGATAGTGTCCCTGGCACTGTCTCTGTAGTAATTCTGCTGATGCTGCTGAGGGAAGGATGTCGCACATGCGTACTTTGCACTCCAGAGTCATGCCAGCTGCAATGTGGACTTGCCTCAGGACCCAATACTTGACACAGCCACTCCCCTTTCTCTCATCTGCAGGAACATTGCATTAACTTCGCACAAAATCCTTTCTAAGAGACAGCTGTATTTCTGCTCCAGGTACCTATAAGGATAATATATGTATGGTGCGGTGAAGTCTTTGGGTGCTCTGAACGTCAAACTGACCCTGAGATCAGACAGCCCAAGCATTGCCCATATGTGAGCTAATTAGCTGACAACTGTGTTTATGCTGTATGTTCGAATGACAGACAGGTGTTTGCAGCAGTATGGATGGAAATAGGAGGGACTGGCAAAGAGCTCCTGGAATTTCATAGAAGTATAAAGCACTTTTGACCCAGTCAGTTTTGGTTCCTTGGAAGATTTGGAAATTAGTTAATACTGGTAATGTTTTGAAATTAACTTCTAACGTATTCTGTCCATGTTGCCCCTTTTACCAAGAATTATCAGATTATTTTATTTCTTTATTTTTAAGATTGCCCAATACATAATGATACCTCAAAGTAAAAAAAAGCATTGTTGGAACAAATCTCTGTCCACCACCTGGTTTTGCAGCTTGGTAGGTGTTTTAAAGCTCCAGTGTTAATAATCAATTAAACACTATGTCACTTGAGCAGTATTTTGGTATCCTAAATTCCTTCCATGTATAACAGCCATTGCAACAGGATAGTAAAATGTGACAGTAGTAACCATATTGGGAAAACACATAAATATAAAAGTTAAAATATAAAAAAATAAAGTGCTTGCTGAATAATTGTATTATTGTTTTCACTGTGATATCACAGAATCACAGAATCACAGAAC
>NW_010182833.1:0-230 GCF_000695765.1 Mesitornis unicolor
GGGGAAGCGGCTCCACACTGCTGTGAGCGGCCGGGAGGATTCACCGCCACCCTCCGCCGGGACAAGGGCCGCCTCCTTCCCACAGTGCACTGCGGGAGAGTGCCCATGCGCCGCACCGAGCTGGCGGGGCCCGGATGAGCGGTGCGCATGCGCCGCCGACAGGGCGCGCGCGGGCCGGGTACGTAGGGCAGCGGCTGCCAGTGGGGATGCGCATGCGTAGAAGCACGGGT
>NW_010182833.1:338-8966 GCF_000695765.1 Mesitornis unicolor
ATTTACCTTAAAAAATGAACCAAGGATGCAGAATGAGGTCATAATCTTTTTATCGTGTCTCTTCTGTTTTGTTTTTTAGGGAGATATCGGTACTCCACAGCCTGGTTGACTACTGAGAGAAACCACCTGTTTTTTAAGCAATAAAGTAATTAAGCAGGGAGGATGCCTAGTGGGAAGGCTTTGCCGGGTCCGTCTTGGGTAAAAAATGAAACAAAGCTTAGAAAAAAGAAATAGAAAACTGGATAGTTGAGAGAAGAAAACTACTCTGGCCCCTCAGTTCAAGGACAGGGAATTGCCTGGAAGAGTCCATTGCAGAGCCACAAAGATGATTGAGGGAGTGGAGCATCTCCCTTATGAGGCGCGGCTGAGGGAGCTGGGTCTCTAGCTTGGAGGAGATTGAAGAGTGACCTCATTAATATTTATGAATTTGTAAAGGGCAAGTGTCAGGAGGAAGGAGCCAGGCTCTTCTCTGTGATGTCCAATGACAGGACAAGGGGCAGTGGGAGCAAGCTGGAGCATAGGAGGCTCAATCTGAACATGAGGAAGAACTTTTTTACTGTAAGGGTTACCAGAGCACTGGCCCAGGCTGCCCAGAGAGGTTGTGGAGTCTCCTCTGGAGACATTCAAAACCCCCCTTGACGTGTTCCTGCGTGACCTGGTCTGGGTGATCCTGCTCTGGCAGGGGTTGGACTGGATGAGCTTTTGAGGTCCCTTCCAACTCCTAATATTCTGTGACTCATTTACCAAACGTGGCCTTCTCACAGTTTAAGGGAGTAGATACAGCAGCTGTGAAATGTGTATGTGGTGATGGCACATAATAATTGTTTCAGGTGTAACAGTGATACAGTATAAGAATTCAGCTGTGAACATCTTTTTTTATATCTTTAAAATCACATCAGAAGCATCCTGATGTGGTGATTTGTTGGACTTTAAAAAGTATAATCCAAATAGATGAAATAAGCAAGGTATGTGTCTTTTCAAAAAAGTTCATAAAGGAAAAACAAAAAAAACCCTAATTTGACTCGGTTTTTCTGGCTTCAAAACATAAAAGCTCTTTAGTATTAGTAGAACAAAAGCTGCTTTTGCCGTGAGGAAGCCTTGCTATCAAGTGCCCTTCAAACTAGGAGTCTCAAAGCATATTTCATTGGACTAATTTCAATAACATTGATTTATTTGGTGTTAATTCTTTGCCAACATTCTAACTTGGACATGCAGCTGAGCTAATTCCTTTTAAGTAGTTTTGAGTAGTCATTTAAGCCAATGCTAAAGATAAGTTTAGCTGCAGTTGACAGCTTCTACTTTACTGGGCAATCACCAACTTTTGGATGCAGTCATCTGTATCTGAGTTAATCAGATAAGTCACCTTTTAAAATAAACTCATTTACCTTTAGGTTAGATATAGTTCAGGTAACTGACATCTGATTTGATGTGCAGACTGCATCAATGTTCATGCTGATGCAAGGGAACACAAAAAGGTAGGATTATTTTCAGTTGCAGTAATAGTTTAGGAGCATGATTGCATAATGTTAGTGTGAATTTTGAAACACTTAAAACCTGTTTCAGTAAGAAAAAAACAACTTCAGCCTTAAATAATTAAAAAATTGTAGGTATCTTCTGCCCAATATTGAAGGGACTTTTCTCCACCAAACAAAAGCGCATGGATGCTGAAACTCCTTCTTAAGGTTTCGAATAAGCCAAACCAGAACATGATAATGACAGTATTAAAAAATTAACCATGGCACATACTTTTAAACGTCTCCTGCTGACCAAAGCTTCTGTTGGCTGTTACCTTCTTAATATGTATATATTTGCGTATGAGCTTTCGTAATGAGATGACTGCAATGACTTGTGCATAAGGTTAACTTACTGAAGTCTATAGGATGATGGTTTTTATGAGGAGACTAATTTTTAAGTGATTCCTATATAATAGAATTGATAGAAAAATAATTATTTTCAAAGGCCAACAACATTACTAGAAGCCCATTATTTTTGAAGAAAATAAGTTTACATTACTACTTTCTTGGAAATTCCAAAAATTAGCTTCTGTTGCAAAGTACAGGAATCACTGTACTTTTTTCACTTTTTTCCTGCAGAGTAGCCTTTGAAGTGTACATACATAATTTGTATGCTGGTGATTTTGTGTTTAAAATCTTCAAGATTATTCAGGTATTACTCATTGTATATTTCTGGGTGTGTATGTCTATTGACGCTGAATGTGGATTATAGACTGCATTGGCAGTGTTGTACATATAATCCGTATTCTCTGGGTAAATGATTCTTAAATTTTGTGTGTTCGTGTGGATTTTTTAATTGCTGCTTTCCCCTCTGTGTCTTTAAGGTCAGCTATATCGTAAATCCATGATTCCCTATCACATAACAGTGGTTGTAAAATAACCTATTAAATGTACTTCTGGACATGAACTGCATATTTCTTTCCCAGGGTGAAAGTCAGTATGCCTTTATTTCCTGATTGTACTGTGTAAGTAATGATTGTGTACTCCTGCAGGTTTCCTGCTATTAAAAGTTTATTTGCAAGAGAATATTTGAAGTCTGAAATGCTTCCATGACACTGTTACATTTTCTTGCAGGTCTTATGGCCCTGTTGTTGGGATAACCTGTCTGTAAGAAATAAAAGGGCATTGGGTTAATCCTGTAGAGGCATTTTTCCCGATCTGTATCCTTGCTCCCTTTGAGATGTGCTAAAATTCGCTAATAACCAAGTCTTGCACAGTGAGTAGGAGTACTGTAACCAATACATTACTTCATTGCAACCCTAAGTTGGGGTAAGGCAGCATTATGGCTCCTTGTTTGTTTTTTTTTTTTGCAAATGAAAGTTAATGATGCCTATGATGATATTCAAGGGTTATCAGACCCAGTTCCCTTTGTATTTTCCCTGTTTCACTGGAATCTTTCCTGACTCATAGAATGCTGATTTTCCTAGGTTTTGTATCAGGTCTTCAATGTGAGGAAATGTAGAGAGCAGCTGGCGTTGCATCACTGTACTTTTATATATATATAATGTACTGTTCTGCGGGCAGCACGTGCTAACAGACAGACATTTATGTCACCATGAAGGAATTAAAGTGAGGGAATTTGAGTCATCTTTTATTTTCCCTAGTTGCTTGCCGCAACCCAGAAGTGACCGGGTGTGTATTTCTCTGCTCAGACCTTGCTAACTGCCAGTGTTAAGACCAACCTCTTAAAAAAATTACATGATCTTTTCGGTGAAGAAAATTCCGTAGAATTTCCGTGAAGGCTGCATAGTGACAAAAATGTTACTCTTTCTGGTTTGCAAACTCAGCACCAACTTGCTTTCCTTTTCCTTTTCCATTGCTGTTTTTGCCCTGTAAGAATACTGCGTGTTTAAGTAAACTTTCATTTGCAACGTGTTCCAGGATCAATATAATTTCTTGAATTCGGGGCACAGCAAATGAATGGGATCCTTCAAAAACAGTTGGGCATAAAGAGTTTATAAATAATCCTATTGCTAGGAAAAACAAGGTCTGTGATTGTCCAGATAAGCAAATGCCTGTTTTAATTTGCCATTGGGTAATTATGATCATTGAATGTTTATCCTGTTTCTGTGGAGCTGCCTTTGTTGTCCAGTCTTCACAGCGTGATCAAAAACATCCTGTACAGTTGATACACTCACTTCCTTCCCCAGCATTTGTAGCACATCTAGCCTTGTAAAAGTATTTAGTCAAAATGAGAAGAAAGTCATCCACTGCTGAGTTGACTTGAACTTCGAAGCACCACACAGTCTGTTGGTGGGTTAGAAGCGCAACTCGACGGACAACGTGCGATCTCCCCTAAAATACAGTGCAAATCAAGTCCTGACAGGGCTGAGTTCTGCTAAATCCTAATCTGGGAAGTGTGCTTTGAATTGCAGAAGTATGCTAGGGTTACCCGTGGTTTGGAATAGCCATATGTGACTGTAGATAAGGACACAACTTGCACAGTGGAGCGATAACTTTATTCCCACGCTTTCTATTCTGAGAAGTGCTTTTGCTTTCTTCCCACCAAGTTTGTACGTTCTTCACCGATAAAGCATGCCACAAAGAGGACAGAGGTTTGCATCTGCCTCCTGGGATTGCAGCGGGCACTGACTTTAATTCCCACTTTGATTTGCTGCAGAACGACACAATGAAGGGTTTTTTCCATTATCTGAGGTTATATAATCGAGTTTTTGCCTCAGTATAGCCAAGTGTTTAAATAGTTGCTCAGCTCAATGCACAGTGGCGTTTTGACAGATTTAAGCCTTGCTGAATTTAGGTACTTTCAGCACAGAAGCTCTTATGATTTGTAAAATAAATACGCATGTTGAATATAATATGTATTACTTATAATAGGAAGGGAAAAAATCTCAATTAACTGGCAATACAAAGCTATTTTCAGTGAGAGTAGTTGAAATATCTTTGTGGATTTAAATACAAATAGTCCTGGGTGACAATCCCTGTATCTGACAAGGCTGTATGTAAAAGGCTCCTCTGGAAAGCTGCCAGCGCCCAAACGTTGCCGAGGCTTTTGCTCTTATCTTAGCCATGAGAAAAAAAATGTGATGGGAAAGCATTTGAGGAGGAAGAGAGAGTTTAGTAGTGGTCTGAGGGCGATAAACTGAAATTAAAATAGAGATGCTTGTGTCAGGAAAGCGTATCGAGTCACTGAATAACCTCTTAAAAGTAGAAACTGTTGGTTAGGCCATTTAAATCAGAAACAAATAAAAAGGACCAAGAAATAGTACTTTAAACAATCTTTAAATTCCCTGAAAATTTAAATTACTTAAAATGTTGCATTCATCTCAGTATGAAAGCATAGGGGGTTTCTTACTTCTTTTCTCAATTGCTGGCATAATATTTTTTTTCCTTGATTTTCCAATTTTACTTTTGAAATTACCAGCGTAAGGTTCTTGGAAGCTGAATGTTCACCGTTTACAGCAAAAAAGCAGTAGCTGTGCGTGGTTCTCTAGCACCAAGCCAATGCGCCTCTATTCTACCCAGGAAAGGCTGCTCTGAAGAAAAAGAATTATCTCAGAGTCTGCATCAATCAGGTTGTAGCGATGCGATTGGAAGATGCAGTTAACAACCCAGCAAGGCTGCTGGGCTCCTTTCCTATGAGCCCCCGAAGAGCTGAGGAGCGCGGCTTTGTCCTGGTGACCTGGGCTGCATACAAATCGCCTTCTCCACCGAAAATCACTGCTTCTTCCTCGAGCCATTGCCCCGCTGATGCTTCCAAGCTCCAGCTCATTGTCTTCTCCCTTCCCTTGTCTTAGGGGACAGGAGGAAGTGTAGTGAGACATAGATCATTCTGATACCACCCAGAAAGTTTAATTAATTACACCAGTGCCTGTAATTGATGAGAATTGTATTATTTAAGCCAATGGGGATCTGAGGGTGTCAGCCTGTAGAGAACATAATGCAAAGTAGAAGTGCTTGGTCACTACATTTCTTCCTCTTATTGGAAGGAGGAACGAATTTTGCTTAAATGCATATTATTGAGCAAATTCTTAAAAAGAAAATGCAGCAGTATGCTGTTATAAATAATAATACGTGGCTTTTTTATATCACTGTCTGTCACTAGTTTTTAAAATGCTTTATAAAAGTTGGAAACGGAAGCACAGGAGAGGGGATATGGCTTGTAGAGGGGTTGCCCACCAGGTCACTATCAGATGAAGGATTCTGCAGGTCCTGATGAGTCCCAGTTTCATCTCTGCTGGTTGCAACAGCTATAAAAATTCAGTGATTTACTGCTTGAAGCTGTTTTAATTACATGAGTTCTTATCTGGCCTCCACTGCAATACAAAATGGATTATTTCAAACTACTTTACCCTTATGGTTTTTTACACTATTGAGTGTTGCCTCCTTGAAAACGATGAAACGTTGCTGTTATAGGCAAATTTGTCTCTTGTTTTGCTTTCTGAACGGTCCGAAAGTGCTCTGTAATTTTGGGCCTCCTTAACTGATGATTCAGTCAGAGACTGAGGATGTAAGAAGTGAAAGCCAAGAAAGTGATTGAAATCTGGAAGGCGACTAAGGCTAGAAGAAATGTGGACATTGTCACATTCTGCATTTTTTCCTTTACCCACAATGAATCCGTTTATTTTATACGAATCTACCAAGAGAAGTTCACCTGCAGTACATTTAGGCATTTTTCTGTATTAGTGAAGTAAGCCTAAACCATCTATTCTTTCCTTTTCTTTTTTTTTTTAGTATATAATTGGAACACTCGTGACATTTTGTTCATCAGACATAAATAAATGCTGCCAAGTCTCAGTCTTCAGGTGACCTCCCAGGATCAGGCTTGCAGATCCAAGCTGGCTCTGTGCAGTCATTCTGAGTCCAGATAACCTTAATGGAAAGATCTGTGCTGCTCCTGGGACCAGTTAGGGCCATACAGCAAATAAGTGATTTTAGTGTGATGGGGGCACTTGACTCCAGAAGCTCCTCCTGAACCAGAGCCTGCGGGGTAGCTCTGGTGCAGCTGTTGGGACTCATCTCTGCTTCCCTGCAGGAGCAACTTTGGTGGGTCCTTCCCAGTTGATCAAATGCCGCAGAGCTGTGGCCGTGCTTCAGTTTACTTATGCTTTTCAGGACTCTTTATTTATGTGTGTTCTGTTTTTTTTTTTATTTGTCCATGGTATCTCAGCCCTCTCATTTTTATGGATAATAGAGAATTGACTGTAAGTTAATCTGAAGTAAACAACAACGGTGCTGCCATAGCTACAAGCAGAATTTGGCCTTCGAACTTTCTGGACCTCTCTTTCATAATTCCAAGTCTGAGTTTTCATCATTAATAAAAATATTGGTATTCTTTGAAATCATCTTACAACATCTGCAGAAACGCAGCAATCGCAGCCTCAGACACGCCATACATAACTGGCTCATTTTTTACATCTCTGTTCTGTGCACCGAAGGAAATGAAGCGTACACCATTCTCTTGAATACATACATATGCACATATATGAGTGCCAGTGTGTGTCTGTCCACCTTGCCTGTAGTAATTTTTGATGCTGTTGCTGTTGGCTAGTTTCATCCACATTTGAAAAAAGAAATTAAAGATCTTAAACAAATCCCAAATTGATCTAATTAAGTTTAACAAATATAGCTGCTGAACTGAGCTGAGGAAGCGTATTTGTGCTCTCTCTGAGCTGCATCCTTAGCCGATTTCACTAGGGAGTGTGTGTGAGGGCAGAGTGCATTAATAGACACACAAAGTCGAAGAAAACATTCAGCTAAAATCTACACCTCAGTAGAGAAGATTTTTCTTTAAAAAAAGAGGTTTTAGTAGTTTCTTGCTCATGGAATGATTTATTCTACAAATATAAGGGCCAGCTGTTAAACACCTTGGATGCAATAAAACTGATCTTCTGCTAAAGCATCATAGTTACAACTGACAAATAAATGTCAAAAAGGTTATTTTATTCTAGTAAGCAGCAAGGCTGTCCTGCCTGTTCTTATTGACCAGAGTAATGCAACTAAAAGATACATTTCCAGATCAGGTTGCAGCGGTGCTTCTGACCTGCGAAGGAAAGCTTCAGCTTCTGGCACTGACCTAGTCTGCATCTTCCTCAGTTTTGTGCAAAGCTGAGAACGTTTATTTTTATTAGGTAATATTATGCAGAGATGATGCTTCTTGCCTTCAGTTGGTTCTTGTTTAAGGCAACATTAAAAAAAAAAGAAGGAAAATAGTTCTAGCTGCCTTGTACTGTTCAGCATCATTGTTTTCAACTACTTGAGATTTATCCTGCTGTGAAGAACAATAGGAAATTGTGAGAAAATGTTCATCAACGATCACGGGGAAGATACATTTTTTTTATCTATGGTTAGATGGAAATAACAGCACTTGCAGATCTGGAAATAGGTGTTGCAATTCAACGCACACCATCCATCTGCCTTGTCTTCACCTTAGCAGACGTCCAGCTGTTTCTGGCGGTTTGAAAGCAAACTATAAAATAAGGTTTGCTGGGAGGGAGCGGAATAAGGAGGAGCCATGCCCTCTTCTTCATCAAACTGCCTGTCCCCAGGGCGCCCATTCGCTTCGCAAAATCAGAAAGCGTGCAAGACGAAGCGTGGAAAACAAGTGCCTGCGGCAAAAATGAAGCCCTGTGAGATGGAGACCCGATAGCAAAAGCTCATCCTGAGGGGGCTTTGGGATGATTTTCCAGCAAACGCCTTGCAGACAGTTTTATGCATCAGATTTTTTTTTTCTTTCTTGCTGCAAGATGCAGCCACGAACAGATTGATGCGTTGTTTTAAAGCTTCGGCTGCAGAGCTGTTTTCTATTTCTAATCTGACCTAAGGACTTTGAAAGAGATATGATTTACTGCTTTTCTTGGAAATCTGCAGGGGAGGGTAGGGGAAGTTATAATTGCTCTTGTATATAAAATATCTGCCGGGGCCAGGGCTCCGAAATCGCGGCTTTTGGGAGTAGGTTGTTTTTCTGCTCCCCGACGAATTACCACAGGGAGCAAAAAAAACCCCGAGTGCGGTTCGAGGGTGTGGATTTCCTCCTCCCATTGTTTGCAGAGAAGCCCAGTGCCCACAGCCCTGCACGTAACCGGTGCCGGTTTCAAGTCAGAAACGTGGAAACGGCTAGATGACGTCAGGGCTGATGTCAGCCCCGCCCGCTTTC
>NW_010182833.1:9010-9320 GCF_000695765.1 Mesitornis unicolor
GTGGGATCCTTTTAACCCCCGCCGCGCTTCCAGCGGGCGATTTTTGTCCCCTCTCCCTTCCCGTACCCGGCCGCCGGGCCATGGCGGGACGGCCGGCGCCGCTTCCCACCGCGTCCACAAACGCGGAGAGAACTAAAGCTCCCAGCATGCTCTGCGCCATTGCGCATGCGCGGTGAGCTCCCCCACCCCATCTTGGCAGTCGCGTCTTCCATCTCCTCACTCTCGGAGGGCAGTGGCGACTACAACTCCCGGCGTGCACCGCGCCCGCAGCGCATGGGCAGTGAGTTCCGCCGCCATCTTCGTCCGGGGA
>NW_010182834.1:0-224 GCF_000695765.1 Mesitornis unicolor
AGAGGCTTCTTCACCTTGTTAAAGAGAGAAAGGGCAGATAAAAGACGAATAAAAGAGAAAAGAAAGAAAAGTAAAGAGGTGGTGGTGGGGGGGTGTGCTATAAAAAAAGAGGGTGAAACAAACCCCAGGAGGATGCAGCGATCCTGGCTCATCCATCTTCATTGTATCCGTGTGTGCAAAAGCAACTCCAGTCTAAGGAAAAGACACTATCAAAGCCATGGCTT
>NW_010182834.1:340-556 GCF_000695765.1 Mesitornis unicolor
TGCTAATGCATAGGCAAAACGAAGCTGTTTTGGCATGCTCTGTGTCATGAGGTCTCCCAGGGAGAGCAGGCTGGGGATTTAGGGCTGATGGGAGACTCGGGGGGATTTCTGCTAAAACATCTCTCTCCATAAATCCCGCCGCCTGGTCAGCTCCGTAGGGAGAAACGGAGTTTTAAAGGGGAAGAGTTGGAGCGCGGCGGGGAGGCGCGACGGAAC
>NW_010182835.1:0-1960 GCF_000695765.1 Mesitornis unicolor
TGAGGAGCGGCTGAGGGAGCTGGGTCTCCCAAGTTTGGAGAAGAGGAGACTGAGGTGTGATCTCATTAATGTTTATAAATTTGTAAAGGGTGAGTGTCAGGGGGAAGGAGCCAGGCTCTTCTCAGTGACAGCCAATGACAGGACAAGGGGCAATGGGTGCAAGCTGGAACATAGGAGGTTCAATCTGAATATGAGGAAAAACTTCTTCTCAGTGAGGGTGACAGAGCACTGAACAGGCTGCCCAGAGAGGTTGTGGAGTCTCCTTCTCTGGAGACATTCAAAACCCACCTGGACGCGTTCCTGTGTGACCTGGTCTGGTGATCCTGCTCTGGCAGGGGGATTGGACTGGATGATCTTTTGAGGTCCCTTCCAACTCCTAATATTCTGTGATTCTGTGATTCATTGTGACTAGTGAATGCTGTATACCTTTATCAATATGCCTTTTGAAATAAATAGGACCCTTCAATTTACAAAGAGAAATACAATTATCAAATGATTGTTTGCTGTATTAACAAGATATTAAAATCTAGATTCTCTAATTGAAGAGTCTGAATGAACAGATAACTATCCTTTTTGTGTTTTTTTTTTTCATCTAGGCTCTAGCAGGTGAAATAAGCCCTTTCTTGTGCAGTGGCAGCCATCAAGTACAGCGAGATTGCCAGCCGAGTGCACTGAACTGCTTTGTGGAAGCAATGTCACAGTGTGTTCCTCCCATTCCCATCAGACCTTGTGTCCTGAAATACTTGGGTAAAACTCACAATCTCTGGTTTCGTTCTACACTGATGCTGGAACATCAGGCCTTTGAAAAAGGACTGAGTCTACAGATTAAACCTAAACAGACAACAGAATTTTATGAGCAAGAAAGCATAACTCCTCCTCAACAGGTAGTGTTATATTTACTGAAATACCTTATGAAATGTGTAGTTATCATTTAAGTTGGAAAAGACCCTTAAGATTGAGTCCAACTGTAAACCTGACACTGCCAAGTCCACCACTAAACCACGTCCCTAAGCACCTCGTCTGCACATCTTTCAAATACCTCTAGAGATGGTGACTCCACCACTTCCCTGGGCAGCCTGTTCCAGTGCCTGATAACCCTCTTGGTGAAGAAATTTTTCATAATATCCAATCTAAACTTTCCCTGATACAGCCTGAAGCCATTCCTTTTTGTCCTATCACTTGTTACATGGGAAGAGAGAGCAACACCCACCTCCCTCCAGCCTCCTTTCAGGGAGTTGTAGAGAGCGATAAGGTCTCTCCTGAGCCACCTCTTCTCTAGACTAAATAGTCCCAGTTCCCTCAGCTGCTTCTCATAAGACTTGTGCTTCAGACCCTTCACCAGTTTTGTTGTGCTTTGGATGTGCTCTAGCACCTCAGTATCTTGTATTGAGAGGCCCAAAACTGAACACAGTATTCGAGGTTTGGCATCACCAGTGCCAAGTACAAAGAGACAGTCACTTCTAGATCTGTTAAGAAGCTTGTTAAAGTAGTGTCAGGTTTTCTTAATTCAGTGAAAAAAATCCTGTCCTTGTGTGCTTGTGAATAGACACTTGCAGCATGGACTACTTCATGCCTTCCGTACTTCATATGCTTTTCTTTCATCTGTCATCGATGTTTTCGTATTTTTCTCTCTTTCTCCCTCTTTTCCATCTGCTTCTTTGCAGCACTGTAGAACTAGATGAAACCGTTTCTGCCTCTAATTTTAAATCTTGTGTAGAAGTCTCTGTTTTCTCTCCCTCAAAGGGAGTATGCTTTCTCTAGTCAAATCTGTCATTATATGACCTTAAGGAATTATTAGCTAAGTAAAATTGAGTTCCCTGTAAAGAGGTGTGGTTGTGTTTAGTAGTTTGTCAGGTAGTTATGATCTACCTTGGCATGTTTGTGATCAGCAGAGGAAGGTAAATATTACAGATTCTTTTACATTAAAATTGCCTTTGACACAGTCTCCCACAGCATCCTC
>NW_010182836.1:0-8921 GCF_000695765.1 Mesitornis unicolor
GGTGATCCTGCTCTGGCAGGGGGGGTGGACGAGATGATCTTTCAAGGTCCCTTTCAACTCCCAATATTCTGTGATTCTGTGATTTTGTGATCAGAGAATGGTTTGGTTTGAAAGAGACCTTAAATATCATCCAGTCAAATCCCCCTGCCATGGACAAGGAC
Source organism: Mesitornis unicolor (assembly GCF_000695765.1). Classification (NCBI taxonomy): domain Eukaryota; kingdom Metazoa; phylum Chordata; class Aves; order Mesitornithiformes; family Mesitornithidae; genus Mesitornis; species Mesitornis unicolor. Next base: position 162 of record NW_010182836.1, read on the forward strand.
ATCTTCCACTAGACCAGGTTACTCAAAACCCTTGAACACTTCCAGGGAGGGGGCATCCGCAACTTCTCTGGGCAACCTGTGCCAGTGTCTCAGTACTCTCAGAGTACAGAATTTCTTCCTAATATCTAATCTAAATCTATTCCCTTCCAATTTAAAGCCTGTCCTATCACTACATTCCCTTGCAAAAAGTCCCTCTCCATCTTTCCTGTAGGCTGCCTTTAGGAGCTGGAAGGCTGCTATAAGGTCTCCCTGGATCCTTCTCTTCTTCAGTCTGAACAATATCAACTCTCATCCTGCCTTCACCAGAGAGGTGCTCCAGCCCTCTGAATTCGAATGGTTGTGAAATAAATGTACCTTAAATTTGTGTGCTAGTAGTAACTCTATAGTAGCTGAAAGAAAAGCTAAAGGCAAGTATCCACAATTATGCACTTAGGAGGGATCAGTGCCCGTCAATACATGAAAGCTTTGGGGGGAAGATAACAACTTGAACAATATAACATTTGAATGCTGACTGAAAAAGAGAGAAAATAAGTTCACGTCCAAAATGTTTAACAACTACCTAACTGTGATGGATGATGATGAAGAAATACGGGAATTAAAAAGTTACAACTATTGACTCCCTCACATTTATCAGTATCTCTACTTTAAAATGGTATAGAGACTTAAGTTCTCTGTAGGTTTGATAGCATAAAGTGCTCCAATAGGTCTGGTAGCATTAGTCAATGAATTTACCATAGACAGACTGTTCAGCTGCTATTAAAACAACTCAGAGTTTTATGTTGTTTGTCTGTCTGGTATCCAGTATAATTTGAAAGGAAGCAGAGCTATCCACTAAATCTATCTCTCACCTGAGTTTTAATCCATTCTCTTCACCACAATGTTAACTTCACTCCCAATTTGATATTCACAATTTCTACTTCCATAGAGACAAGTATCCTTTCTTCAACTAGAAGATTTGCACAATGTCATAATTTGCCAGAAGTCCTGTCCTGTGTTCTTTCCCACTTTGTAGCTGTTTTTCTTGGTTCTGCATCCTCCAAGGTTATCCAAACATATTCCTTTTATAGTAAAAGATATTTGGAAAATGAAAATGCCAGTTCTTGAGAATGCTCTGAGAAAGTCAATTGCACTTCAAACACATTTCTGTGGAGGACTCATGAAACATGGTTCTTCTGGTCATTTATGACTTCCTGAATCTATTTTTCATCGTTGCAGATAAGAGGGATCATACTCAATTCTAATGTGATTGCATATTTCTGGGAATAAACTCTGTAAAAGCTACATTAAGTTTAACATTCATCATCCCATCTGCATACCAACATAGTTTTCTTTCAACATGAAATCACAGAACCATTTATGCTGGAAAAGACCTTTAACACTATCAAGTCCAACTGCTATCCTAACACTGACAAGGCCACCACTAAATCATGTCCCTAAGCACAACATCTACTCATCTTTTAAATACCTTCAGGGACAGTGACCAACAACTCTCCTGGGCAGCCTGTTCCAAAGCTTGACAACCCTTCAGTGAAGAAATTTCTCCTAATATCCAACCTAAACCTCCCCTGGAGCAACTTGAGGCCATTACCTCTTGTCCTCTCAATTGTTACTTTGGAGAAGAGACCTTGGCCACCTGAACACACTGCTGGATCATATTCAGCCACTGTCAACCAACACTCTCAGGTCGTTTTCCATCAGACAGCTTTCCAGCTGCTCTTTCCCAAGCCTGTAGCATTACATGTGTTTGTTGTGACCCGAGTGCAGGACTTGGCACTTAGCCTTGTTGAACCTGATACAATTGGCTTCAGCTCATCAATTCAGTTTGTCCACATTGTGTGACTGCTTGGCAGCTTCCTATTTTCATCTTGGTTAACTCATCTCAAGACAAAGTCTAGGCTTTCTCAACACAGTTCACTCCAGAAGTTTCTCAAAAAGGCAACATAGATGTGACTTTATCAAATTTGGCTGCCTCCACCCTCGATAGTGTGCCCGTACTACACCAGGCAGCTTTGGCACCTTATATGACTCCATATACTCTCTACCACACCTAAGGACATAAACAATTCACTCTGTGTTTCATGTCATGACAGCACTACTGTGATGGGCTGCAACACTGTCATCACATTATTTCAGACATTAAAAATAGATTCACACAACACATCAGTAATGACTTAGCATCACCAGAAAGTATTCAGGGCTTAGGGCTATGTCATGGCGAAGATGACTATTCTGTGTGTCACCTGGCCTCAAGACCAGAGAAAGGTTACTGTGTTATAATTTGGTTTTATTGTTATGTACAAAACCAGGGACTATCTGATGCATCGCATCCAGTTTCCCTCTATTACAGGCATTATTGAAGTTTAGTCCATAAGTTTTAACTTCCACTTTGTCTGCTGATACACTGTTGAACACACCATGACTTCCTAAAATAAATGAAGTCTTATATGATTCTATATACCCTCTGGAGATGTATTAGGTGTAGGTGACCAGGTGTTGGTAGTGGTGGGTTGCAAAGCAGCCTCTGTGAGGAGAGCCTGGGGGTGTCCTATGCTGGACACAGCCTGTTCCAGACAGCTCCAGTGGACCAGGGCATTGCTGAGCCCCTCAGCCAAGATGGGGGCACCTCATGGGAAGCATATTCAAGAAACAACAAAAACACTGAACAACAGAGGAGTGAGGAAAAAAGTAGGAAAAACAGCCTTGCAAGCCCAAAGGTCAGATAAGAAGGTTGCAGAAGAGGTGCTCCGCCGTGGAGTATGTAACCTCTGCAGCCCATGGAGGATCCACACCAGAGATTTTTTTCCTGCAGTCCATGGAGAGCCCACATTGGATCATGGGACAAGTGTGAGGAGGAAGAAGCAGTAGAGAGAAACTGCTATGTACTGACTGCAACCCACCACCCCATTCCCCTGTACTGCTCAAAGGGGTCAGTGGAGTCTGGGAAAAGAAGAAGGAAAGGTCTAATTTTAATGTTTCTCTTTTCGTTTCCTACTACTCAAATTAGTAATTAAATACTTATTTTAATTAGCAAAATGTTAGGTTGATTTTTCCCAAGTTGAGGCTGTTTTGCTTGCAATGGTAATTGGCAAGCAATCTCCCTGTCTTTGGCTCAACCCATGAGCTTTCTAATTTCTGTTCTTCCTACTTAATCCCTCCATCCTGCTGAGTGTGGGGGGCAAGTGGCTGAGTGGGTGTTTGCTTGCTAGCCAATATAGGAGCAAAAGAGACTGAAGGCATCACCAATGTCACAAGTCCCTGAAGTAGGAGCTGTTTAAATAAGACACTCAAGTGATCCCATGAAGTGAACTATGGCCTTTGCCAAAGAGGAAGCTGGAAAACCAAAACCAATAAGGCAACGTTCACTGCCATTTAGGCTGAGGACAAAAGTTTTTTTGACTCTGAATCTGATGATGACATTAATCCTGAACATGTGAACAAGACACAAGCCACATTTCTCAGACTTTCCATACTATGTGGAGGGCTAGCATATTTGACCAACATCCCATCTCTGGACATAGCCTGTCACCATTTTCTCAGAGAAAGAAGAAAAGCACTTCCAGAAGCCAAAATACTCATCAAAGAAGAGAGGAATGAGAGGAGAAGCTCCCCCCACCCCCCAACCCCCTGGCCTTGGCAGCACAAAACCAAAAACCTGTTGAATGAAACTAACAAAAGAGGAACAAGTTGCAACAAACACAGTTGCTATCAGAAGTCAAATATCATTGAGTCTTTTTCAATATACCATTAAAACAAATAGTGAACCATGGCTTACGTTATTTGATGCTTTCAAAAGGCATACAGTGATGAATGGCATGACACTGATGAATGTTACACAGGTCGTCTGTGATATAAAGTTGTTTTGTATTCTGTGTTTAAATATTTTTAAAATGTTCAGCAAAGAGATTAAGTATTTCAGTGATAACAAGTAATCTATTTGTTCTGAAGGTACTTTAGTATGACTGCATTTTAATTTCAAACTCCTGTCAGCCATTGATTTCCTAGGGATACCAATAAGATAAATGAAGCTGTTAACCAAATGAGACTTTACTTATAAATAAAAATATTTGTAATAAACTGCAAGCTTTTTGTGTTTGCTACCAAACATTGTCAGTGTTAGAAAGAATCTCTCTGAGGTTTGCTTCTGATAAGCACTAACTAGAATTTAAATAAGGAGATAAACAATAGCTCCCAGAGGAGGAGCTTTTCTATAGCAAAGAGAATGAATAGCAATGTCTGGTTTGGGTTCCTTCAAAAATAATAACAATTTGGATCACAGGAGACTTATTTTAACTTATCTTTACTGGACAAACTACACCACATATTTGCATTGGTAAAGGGCTGGCACCTGTCATTCTTATATAGATTAATATATATCTCATTCTCCACATTTTTCGGTTTTTATTGGCACAGCGAACAGAAAAAGGTAGTGTTCATAATAGGGGCTACTTTTTATAACTAGGGATGGAATTAATTCTTCAGAGGAATAAATCACAGAAAGTCATAATCATTGCAAATGTTCAGAAAGTTGAAAACATTTGATTGCTTTGGGAAAAAAATCAATGTATTTGAAAAGAATAAAAGGATAATCAAGCAAGCCATGTTTAACTATTGCAGTCTAAGAGCCTTTTGGGTTTTCAGCACAGAAGGCAATTTATCAATCTATTATTTGTAGAAGCAAAAGGAGAAAAGTACTTTTATCTAGAGACAATAGTCTTGATTCTGATGTTTTTCAAGCAATAAAAGTATATGCAAGTCTAGTTTATATTTTTGCCTTTTCTACTATAGGCACCATTTTAGAATCTTAACTTACAAATATTATTTGCTTATATCAGTTCAATAAACAGACATCTGGCTGCTAAATTTGCTCCTTTGGAGATGCCAAATGAAGCTTTTAGAACTAGTAAATACATAGTTGTTGTACTTACAAGATCCATAACATGCCAGGTCCTCAGAGTTGATAAGATTTGTCATTTGTGAATAAATGCTTTTGAAGTGGAGGTCAGGAACTGAAGCCAGAAATTAAATTATGCTGGCTATAGTTTGTAAACAAGACTCAGTTACCATGCTAACTTGATTGTCCCTGTTGTTATTTTCTTTGGCTTGCTTTTAATCTTGTTCAATTAAAGAGAGAAATTAGGGTTTTATTTTATTTACTGGGTTTGGGGAGATGTATTTTCTCATATAAACCCAACATCTTAAGAAAACAGTCTAGGGCATTCAAAATTTTTCATGTGCATCTGGGGATATAACTTTATATTCAAAGGTATAATGTGGTTCTACATGCTCAATAGATACTTGAGAAACTATTAGAGCATTTTATGTCATTAGAAAATTCCAAAGTGGAGTGGTTATAAAATACTGCCCTCTCTAAATTTACTCATCTCAGTCATCTATTAGCTAGATTTTAACAAAAAGACCTGTGGTTACAGAACTTAAAAAAAAAAAATCAAGAAAAGATGTCATTCTCTGTTCCTGATCTTTCAGGCCAAACCAAAACCTTGAGAAAACACTGGCTCCAGGAAGTAGAAATTGTAATTCCAAAAAAAAAAAAAGGAAATAAAAAGTCACTGGATAATAGAAATGGCGATAGACATGCAAAATCCCATTATGAGCAAAAATAAACATACTATAGATATGGAACTGATACCTTGTTTATCCCCTTAGGATTTTAGCAATGTAGTTATCCAAATCATTAGCCCAGTTTTGATGTATACTTTCAGGCAAAATTATACAGAAAAACCTCATAAATTATATACTTACAATTGTTATATGATAAAAGTTATTACTATCTACCTCTTACCCCTGGAACTATGTTCACCCTTCCAGTGTCCCTTTGGGTTGAGTTTACATTGCCAATCTCCTTTCTCCAGCAGTGAGGATCACACTTTATGGCACGTCATCACCTCCCTGAAGCATCTGTTGAGAAAGGTATGATGTCCAAGTCGGTGGGATCCCTTCCTCCTCAGTCTTGGTGTCTGCTTGAGGTTATTTTTAAATGTTTTCTTAACAAGGCTAGCTTCCAGCTGAAGTGTGAAATTCATCCAGTAGCATCCCTTAGCCCAGTCTAACACAAAGGGCTGTTAAATTGTCCCATGATGACTACCTGGTTTTGTCAGACCTTTGTCAAATGTAATATTCCCAGATATGAAGCTACAAGCAAAACTTGACAACTAGACAATTAGTAAAGCAAGCTAAGATCAGTTCAGGCCAAGGCAAGCACAAAACCTCCTCAGATCCTGCACTGCCAAGTCAATACAAAGCCTGGAGCCTTTTACTAGCAGTAGCAAAAATCCCATTTACTGTGCTACTACAAGGGAAAACAGTGGGAACAACAGGGAAAATCAACAATAAAAAGAGCATGTAGAAATGGCTCTAGTCTCTCTGAAAAAGGAAAGCATGGCCACAACCATGAATTTGATGATCTCAGAGGTCTTTTCCAGCCTCAATATTTCTGTGATTCTGTGATGTCACTTGGAGTTCATGAATCACTTCAGGTACTACTTTTTAAAGAAAGTTCAATTTTTACATAAAGATGATGCTCAAGCATTGTAGTCTCTTGCGAAGTTATACGATGAAGATAAGCTGATGTAAGCCTGTGATTGCAGTAAAGACTCTGTAGAACTGATAACAAACTGGTGCTTTACAATAGGCATAGTTTCTTTAGAATAAAATAGTGAGCTTTTTTTTTTTCTGAAATACATCAGTGCTTTTTTTATAACAAAGTATTACAAACTGTAGGCTGAGAAAGGATTTTCCATTACACTGAGGCTTCAAAAATAATTAGAATTTTGCAATGACCTATTGTGGTTCAAAGATTAGGGTTATGGAAAACTAATTAAGATTTTTTTTAAAGGGGCAATGAAGTAATTTCATGCAGGCCTATAGCCTCCCCATATTTTAATATCACTACTTCTTGTATCAATTTTCCACATTGGATCCTGAGAATTCAGTGGTCTGCATCTACTTACAGCAGCTCTCACTGGCATAAAGGCAGATTTAATGCAATGCTCCAATGAATAAGTTTAATCATACAAGACAATAGTGTTAGGTAGATCCGTGATTAAACCTGATAGGAAATTTTACATTGTTTTTTGTTATAAAATGCAAATTTGTCAAAGTGAAATCTGTTTAAATAAAGATAGCCTTTTTGATAAAATGCTTTGGAAAACTCTTTTGACATTTAAATCTCCCCAAATTGGTATTTTTTATTTTAAAAGTATTTTCTAAGACTATACTGGGTCATACTGAAAATAAAAAACCATGCATGAATTATTTTACACAGTAATGAAAAAGAAAAATGAGAATTAAAACAAAATAAATGTTGATTTATATTTAAAGAACATTTTAAACTGCTGACTCATGAACATTTTTTTTGGCATTTTGCATATTTAATCCCTATTGAGATTAAGAGCTTCCTGTGATAAGAAAACTTTTTTCCTCCTTCCCATGAGCATCCACTGGGAAATTGCAGTCAAATCTCAGATATATTGCTTACTGAACTTTGCAGTTTTCTGGAGGGAAGGAGGGGAAAGTCATCTAGGGAAAGATGTTTTTTAAATTTAGTTTTCACTCAAACTTTAACTATTTGTCTTTCTAGTCAGAAGAAGTAACCCAGCTGAAGCACGCCACTCTAGCCAGCAGTGACCAGCTTTGATGCTGTTCTGTCATCTGCTGTGGGAGTCTGCTTCTGATTCAACTCTCAGTTCAAGCCATTGGGTTTAGATCCAGGTAACATGCCTAAATAATCTTCACTTTCTTAATCTGAGTTTGCTGTACAGGTGTTGAAACTGTTTCACTGTCTGTATGTCGAGCCCTGAATGATGCTCTCTTTGTCAGGCAGTTGAAGTGAAGTAGGATACAGGAACATAGTTTCAATTGCATATATGCTGATAGTTCTTTTACTGAGCGTGTAATGCACTTTGAACTCTACAGACAGTTTTCCATGTTTATCTCATTCTTCGATTTCGTGTGCTGAAAAAAAAAGAAAAGAATCACAAAATCACAGAAGGGTAGGGGATGGAAGGGACTTCTGAAGATCATCTAGTCCAACCCCTCTGCTAGAGAAGGATCACCTAGAGAAGAACAAAAAGGTGCCAAACCTTGGCTGAATGAAGTTGCCAGATCTGGAATATGCTGCCCAGCATACGTCAGCTGGTTCTGGGTGAGCTGGAGAAATGCAGGTGAGGAAGAGAACTGCAAGGGAGCAGACTGTCCCCACCTTCAAATTCTACCAGAGGAAAAAAACACCTAGACTTGGGCAGGTTTATAAGGAGGGTGTTGCTTGCTAACAGCAGCTTCAGGGAGAAGGTTTACGAGATGAGTTCAGTTTGAGAACTCTAATCTTTAACAGCCAGTATTAGCAAACTACACCAAATTGTTTCCAGTGAAGTTGTGCTCCAAACTAAGGAGCACAAAGTTAAAAAAGCTCTTTCTCACATAAGTTTTTTAGACCAAGGAAAACCTCTTCTGCATGCTTGATGAAGTATCCCATCATGCTTAGGCTCAAAATGAAAGTCTCCTATGTCTCTTCAGCAATTAATGTAAGTGCCAAGTAATCATTTCCCCTGATCTGATAAAAGTCAAGTAGCTTTATTTAAATGCCAGCAATCATCCTGCTTCCTGCTATCTCCCTCCTCACAACACATCCTGTCTTGCCTAATGCACAATGTCAGTCAAGAGTTTTGATTCTAGTACAGCTACTTTCCATTTCTTTGTCCTACTGGGAGTTGTCCACTCTCACAGAATCACAGAATATTAGGA
>NW_010182837.1:0-5365 GCF_000695765.1 Mesitornis unicolor
TAGTGGCCGGCCCAGCCTTAAACCACGACATTGCTGAACAGTGGTCACACAGAGTTAAGGCCTTTTCAGCTTCTCACCCCACCCCACCCCACCCATCAGCCCAGAGGTGCACAAAAAGTTGGGAAGGGACACAGCTGGGACAGGTGACCCTAACTGACCAAAGGGATATCCCATATCACATGATGTCATGCTCAGCAATAACAATTGGAATGTGGGGAGAGGTTTGCAGGGACTGCCATTGCTTGGAGACTGACTGGATAGCAATGGTGATGAACAACTGCTGGGTTTTTTCACTTGTTTTTCTTTCTTTTTTTTTGGGAGGGGGGGGCAGTCAGGCGCGGAGGCTTTAAGCATGTAGTTATGTGATGTTGTCCTGCTTTCAGTTGCATCCGGGATGGAAATAATTTTCTTCATAGTCACTGGTAAAATGTTGTGTTCAAGATTTAATATTATAATGTTGATAACACACTGATGTTTTAGTTGTTGCTAAGTTGTTGCTAAGTAGTGCTTATACTAAGACAAGAAATTTATAGCTTCCCACTCAGTGGGAAGTGGCTCTGCCACTGAGAAGGTCCACAAGAAGTTGGGAGGGACTATAGGCAGGACAGCTGATATAAACCAGCCAAAGGGGTATTCCATACCATATGACATTATGTTCTGTGTATAAATTGGGGCGAGTTGTCTGGGAGGGTGAAATTGCTGCTCAGGACTGGCAGGGCATTGGTCAGCAGCTGATGAGCATCAGTCATTTTGTATATTCTGTTGTTGTTGCTGTTGTTATTATTACTACTATTATTATTTCTTCCTTTGCTGTCCTTTTAAACTGTCTTTATCTCAACCCACAAAAGTTTTCTCACTTTTGTTCTTCGCCAGGGAGAGGGAAGTGAGTGAGCAGCTGTGTGGTGCTTAGTTGATGTCTGGGGTTAAACCATGACAGGTACTTAACTGCCTACCAGGGTTAAACCATGACAGCACTTAAGGTGTTGTATAGTAACAGTAAAGAGTCATCCTTGAGGAGTAAGACACAATAAATGGAGCTTTCTTACCTGCTTTATTTTGTCCCATCTCCTCCATTCCCAAAAACACTCCAACAGACAAGATGTGCTGTGGATACTTGAAAAATAAAGGTGATGGGCTGAAAACACTACTGCCAAATTCTAGCTTAGTTAAACCATATTAACCTGTTGAAGTTTAAGTCCCTTATGACCTAAATCTTCAGAAATGTAGGCTTTGCATCACTGCAGAGATACTTTGAGTCCTGGAAAAAAATTCTAATCCAGAAATCTTTGTACTGACAGTAAGACAGAGTTGACATTGGAATCAGTTGCCCAAAAATATGTGGCTAGAGACAGGCTAAGCACTTATGGTCATCCTTCCAGGCTTTCAGCTGCATCACTAGAAGGGCACGGATTTCCTGCTGTTCCTATGTTGCATCTGCCAAGATCACACATGCCTCAAATATCCTCAAGCATCTATCATCATATTTGGGCACTAAAATCACCCTTTGGAGAAACAGTTTATTTCAACACTTTTATTTAAAACATGCTGAAAGATATAACAGTTAAAGAATGAAGAGAAATAGTGAGATACATAATTAAACTGGGCTTTTTGATCAGTAATTTCTAAAATCTAAATAGACATTTGATATACCTGTAAACAGTCCTGTTCCCAGTCTTCAGCACGTTGAAGCAGACATAGCTTAACTGACCTAGCATAAAGCAATTATTAAAATAAAAATTCTCAAATTTGTTTAGTAGAGTCTGCCTATAAACCTAGATCAGCTTCTTTGAAATCTGTTTACAGTGGAAGGAAATTTACCTCAAAGATTTATTTCATTGTTTATTGTTTGGCAAAGTCAAAATTTTCAGGACTTGATTGTCATTACTGCATTCAGTAGTTCATAGAAGCATATCAACAGAGGATGGACAAGTTGTGTAAAACCTTAGTTTTTTGATTACTCTAGGGTTTCTGACTCGGAGCCGTAAAAATGCAGTAGTAAACTAGTAAACAGACAATGACTCAGCCATGACCACTCGTTCCCCTTTTTGATCTGTTTTATTCCCTTTCACAGAACAGTTTATTCCCCTTTGTTCCTGGTCAAAGATTCGATCATTCCCTGCACTTTTCTAGACATTTTTCTAACCTTTTGGTTGCGAGAGGGATTAGCGAGTCAGTCTCCCTTGCTTTCTTTTTCATACCCAATGTCATAGGCTTCTCTCCTCTGCATGGTAGAGAAAGGCTGTGGAAACACAGTCTTAAATCAACTTCTAGCAGTCTGATAACTTTCTTCTCCTTTTCTTTTTGAAATTTTAAATCATATTCCATGTTCCTTTTCTGAGTACTACCTTCATCTTCTAAAAGAATGATGAAGACCAGGAGAACAGGCCTTTTGCAATGAGTTCCTGCCAGAAATACCCACTGTGTTTCAGTACAGCTATAATCACCTTTCACCCAACAGACAAAACCCATTCAGCAATGGCTACCAGTAGCTAGGAAGGAGACAGAGAAGATTGCTGAAGCAATATGTCTATTCAGATCATTGTTTCAGCAGTCCCAGCCTGTAGCTGCTGGCTGTTTCTGAAGTTTGAGTACCACCTTTGCCCTAAGGCGCAGTAGGGATACAACGCCTTGTTTTCTATAGCAATGCAAACAGTAAGTGCAACTGGCTGCCTACTCACCAGTATGTTCTAAATTTGAAGTAGCCCAAGAGATTTTGCAATGAAATGCATTCATACAAATGCTGCTTTAAAAAAACACCAAGAGATAATGTTTCATCATGGAAGTACATTTATTAGAAAATGAGATGCCTATTGTAAGATTTACAGGCATCACTCTCTGTAATGTCTGCAGCAGATCAACTTGGCTGCTTTAGTTTAATCTCAGACACTTTACTGCTTTCTTACATCTACCCAGTCAAAGGGTGAAAGTACCCTCTACTGAAGAAAAGCATAAAGCCTGAAAAACATCATCGGAATAGAATAGATTTACTGTACAAACCAGATTTCCATATTAAACTGTTAGATGGGCAAAAGTTAAATACAGAAGCAAATAAAATTAAATGCACTTCTTGTAATGTTAAAAGATGACAACTAAAAGATTGTAAAAATGCTTCATATGCCTTAAATATATCATGATTTTAACATTAAATCTTTGCAGATTCTATATTAAAATCTTAAAGGACTGCATATTTTATGCTCCTGAAAAAATCCATTTACATTTACATTCCATTTGCCATTTGTTCATCAGCATATATAATACCTATTTCTTTCTTATTTTTTAAATACTTCAATGAATTCAGCTAATAGCAAGAGAGCAACAGTTTATTTCAGGATAATACTGTCTTGGTCACATGAGCCCTGATATTTAAAGTATTTTAATCAATATGAAAGAATAACAGATTCTGAGCTCTCCAAATGCAATGATACTTACTGTATAAAGCTTCTTCAATAGCAAGTTGAAAAAGAAATACTTACAGGGATTTTCTTTTCAAAGTAACATTTTAGCCTCAAGGTCTGTGTTTATTTTCTAATCTCTCTTTTTCACAAGGCCTCTTGAAACTTCAAGTTTCTCTCCTTGTCCTTTCTCTAACACAGTTGGCCACTCATTTGCTTTTATACGAATTCCACATCAGCTGCAAACATACAAAAAAATAAATTGGAAAGAGGAAATTCTTTCAGTTACCTGCCCCATTTCTCCATCATCGTGAAGCTATTCCTTACTGTATACTCCACAGTGTGCTACTTAGTCTAGCTTAAGTGACTGAAAGAGTGGAAACTCCTGTGCCTTTTTGGACTCAGTTCCTTAAACTATAAGATTTTGCTGTTAAGAAACCTTTCTTTGGATTACCTCTTCCAATGATTCTTTGTTTCCGACAAAATATTATTGGTGATATCAATTTAAATTTGAGAAAATGCTTTATGTAGTACTGCAGCTAAGTGACCATGAACACCATAAGAAAGCCCTGTTGCCTCATAGATGTATTTTCTGACTTGTAAATCATAAGCTGTCTTAAATGACATATCATTGGAAAGCACCCACTTCTGACTTCACTGGTGAGAGAGCTGGGCAGAAAGGATCAAGGAAAAGGAAAAGGTTGGGAGCTAGAGAAAAGGAAAAAGAAATAGGAGCAGAAGAAGAAAGAAAAAAGAGGAGAAGGAATTGGTACTGCTGGATTGATGATAAAGCTGGATAGCTGTTAATTTAAAATCAATAGTATGTTCACTCATGTGGTAAGTAGAATTCCATGTGGTTGAATGAGTTATTGATGTGGGAGCTTATTTATTTTGCTGTATGCAAGGTATCACAAGCCAAAGTTCAGCAGAGTGATTAATGTGGCTGAAAAAAATTCTTGTAATATCAACCGGGACTTCTGTTTCAGGATGTTGTCTCTGCCCACCTATGATGGCAATGAAAGAGTTTTAGCAAGGGACTCATTTAAATACTTTGGCTTTTGAGGGCTAACCACCAACAGCTAAGGATGAAAGGAAAGTTCTGCAAAGTGGACTTCTATAGTGGCAATGTTGACTCAGCTCCTTGATGTGCATTTTTTTTTTAAATCTTTTGTGTTTTAATTCCCAGTGATACATGGGTTTTCCAGTTATATGACACATGGAGAGAGCTAGATACTTAAGAGTTTTGCTAGAGAATGCTTTCTGAGGCAGCCGTTATGAAATAGTGAAGAGAGGTTTGTCTTAAGTCCTGACTCTCTCAGAACTCATGTGCATGGGAGCAAAACTGTTCTTGTCATGAGAACCTGATGGTGTTCCTTTGGTAGCACAGTGGTTAGCGCATTCACATGAAGTGAAAGAGAACTGATTTTGAGTCTCTGTTCTGATTAGGAGAAAGCAAAGACTGTATTCAAAATCTCCTGAAGAGTGATTACTATCCTCCTACTCAGTTGACACAGAGTGGTTCACATTCCCATGTCTCAAGCCCAGTCCACCATACAGTGGGACTGGTTTGATCAGCACTAACACTTAGCCCTTAATCTCCTTATGAATGATATATGATACCCCCATGTTCCTAAAACATATATATTTTTATTGTTACTACTATTATTATGAATTATTATTATTTTTGTTATTATTACCATTCAAATATCATGAGCATAATACGGAGAACGAGCAGAACAATGTTTTACAGCATGCTTCCTAAAGTGTGTTGCATGTCTTCAGGCATTGTGCTAAGGAATAGAGGGCAACATCTGAAAAGCTGCTGGAATAAGAGGAGCTAATGATGCAATTGCCAAAAGGAATTCAAAGAGCTGGTTTAACCTCATCCATGCTGTCTGAAGAGAACAGATTCCCAGAGCTGCACCCTGATTTACTCGGAAGACATCACCTCGTTTTCTCTAAATGAGATCGGA
>NW_010182837.1:5396-17096 GCF_000695765.1 Mesitornis unicolor
ACTAAGATGTGTTGCATGACTGCTTAGAGAGGGCCCATGCATGAATCAGAGAATAAAAGTGTTTCACAGTAATACTCATCCAATGTATATTCTGCACCTCGACTGTTGGACTTCATTAAAGAATTATGGGCTATTTGCAGGTTGATTTATTTTTTTTATCTTGCTTTCAATACAAGACAGAGGCAAAACTTCAGAATGGCTTTTAAAACTGTAATTCTACTATGTAGAAGGCAAAGATTCAAGGGCCAGATCTGCACTAGACAGAGCAGAAATTTGAATTAAACGGACATGTTTCCAACTAATTGTTCACTGCCCTATTCACTCTGCTTTCTGAGGTTGATTAGTATTTTCTTATTTTGACCAGAAATTTTTTGTTCTACTTGTCAGACAGAGCTCCTAACACATTTTCCAATAAAAGTAGTTCCTGTAGAAGAAAAAATTACTTTGGAATAATCAGCATTCTCAGATAAAAACTTTCCTGACACACTCTTTGAGACACACACATAGGTTATTCCTGCAAAAGTGAAATAAAAGAAAATGCTTTAAATTTAATCCAATTCAGATTGAAATTTCAGTGAAATAATTGACTTGGTCTTCCCTTTACTGAGTGTATGAGGAGCTAAGTCTTCAAAAGCAGAAGCTTAAATGAACAATTTTACTTTGTTGCCAGCTTCACATTTTATAGCGCATAAATAATTTTTTGTCTGTCTAGTGAACCACACTATACACAGACCTTCTAGAAAAAAAATAGTATAAATTAGTGCCATCCAACAGCTGAGAAATGCATGAGATCCTATCAACTCCTCTTCTAATATAAGAAAAGCATAACATATAACAAGCAAATATGACGCTAGTTTCAGAACTTCATGTTGTTATTTACAGCATATTCTAAACTTTTCTGACAATTTTGGGATACTACCTGAACATAAATTGGAAAGAAATGTGATGGAAACAGATATTCTGGGCCAAATATGACCCATTTTAAATTTCAGTATATTTTCCACTTGTGGTAATGGGAACAAAATTTGTTATTCTTACTCAAAAACACACCTAATTCAGCCCACCCATTTTTAGCCTAATTATTAATTGATTATTAATTAAAGAGACATAATTCCTAGAGAATGACAATTGCTTTTTTCCTATTTCCTTGTTATTTACACTATTGAAGGGCAGAGCACTAAGGAGAATGTTATTACAGCCTTCATAAACTCGAATACATTTCACAAGGAAGCATAATGAAATCAGTTTTTGGCAGTTACTCTGAAACATGTTTCAGATTTCTATCTCCTCATTTTCTAATTTTGAGGACTTTTGTATCTCATTCTTTCACAGCTTGTGATAGAGTTTGCTAGGCAAACATTTATAATGATAAAGAAAAATCACTGCTTGGACATGGAATCGCAAAGCAGTAGCAAAGCAGTAACATTGTATTTTATATCCTTCTTAGAGCACATATGACATTCTCCAAAATTTAAACACTTCCTCATAAAACTTCCTCCTATCACTCAGGAAAAATCTTATTAAACACTATCTCATTAATAAAGTAGCTGAACCCTAAATAAGAATCTTGGAAAACTAATTAATAGATCACAGAATGGTTGAGGTTGGAAAGGACCTCTGGAGGTCATCTGGTCCAGTCATCTGCTCAAGCAGCGCTGCCTATAGCCAGTTGGCCATGATCATGTCCAGACAACTTTTGAATATCTCTAAGGATGGAGACTTCACAACCACCCTAGGCAACCTGTGCCAGTGTTTGATCACCTTCAGAGTGAAAAAAAGTGTTTTCTGATGTTCAGATAGAACCTTATGTGTTTCACTTCATGCCTATTGCTTCTTGTTCTATTACTGGGCACCACTGACAAGACCCTGCCTCCGTCCTCTTTGTACCATCCCTTCACATATTAACATAAATGAGACCCCATAAGCCTTCTCTGCTCTAGGTTTAACAGTTCCAGCTCTGTCTGCTTTTCCCCATAAGAGAGATGCTCCAGACCTTTCATTATCTCAATGTCCACTTCTAGGACATGTCTCTCATGTATATGTATGCACATATATACTCAAAGTATAAAACTTATATACTTTAAAAATAATGCATTCATACTCAAAGCATATCTTAATTTTAAGCAACTGAAGTAAGCAAATAAATAAAAAAGATCAATGTCATAAACCATTTTCTTTTTAATTGAATAATGTCAGCTAAATATTATCCCATAGCTATCATTCATGTTTACAGTAGAATTCTTTTTTTAATGTGTCTTACCTGATTGCTTACGTTTGCTTTTATTGCACATCGCTCTTTAATCTCTAACCAGCTATAATTATGATGTTTTCAACCTGTTTTATGTTTCTATAACTGCTGTGCTCTATCAGATTTGGTACTTATACTGTCAACTTCAGGTCTTTTATGTTCTTTCATCTTTGTTGCAGGTGTCCTTTTTGTTATACTTGTTTATAGAATCTAATATTAACATTTAAGTGCATATTTCAAAGAAAATGGACCAAAAAATGTCAAACATGCTTTCACTTTATAATTTTCCTATGTTAAGCTTTTTTTGCTACGGAAGTACACAGTAAGCACCTCATTGATATGGTCTGAGTGGTTTCTTTTTTTTTTTTTCCTAATGGCTGTTATTTATTTTTGTAGTTAGATGGATGTGCAGTAAACATGTAGAGGAGGCTTTGGAACTGCACACATTATCACTAAATTGAGTTTTCTTTTTGATGCTTTTGTTTTGTTTTTTTTTTATCCTATTTGGTTGGTTGTATTTGGTTTCTGGTTACCTTTACAGTGCTCAAGTGGCAGGCATCTTTATAATTTAGAGCCGGAGATGTTGCTTGGGTTGGTATTAAAAGCATGATTGTATTTTGCTGTCTGTCCATCTACCTTCTCCTTTCCTTATCTCTCAACACGGAAAATCTCAATAGTGTAAGAGCACACTGACTGAAATGTTGTTAATTTGGTTCTACTAGACTTGAGTAAAATCCATTTCCTCCTAAAATCAGATGCAATAACCTAGACACTTAGTTGCTGAATGCCTAATTAATGCTTGAAATTCATCATCATAAGCAACAAAATATGTACTCTTTAGCATGCAAACTCAAGTTGTTATTTTCTAGTAAAAGAAAGCTCTTATTACAAATGAATAAGACAATTTCAATTTAAACTGTCCGGAAGAAACACATTTCACTCACAAAATATTAAGGTCACAGAGTCATTCATATCAAAATTAATATATGAGGTCAGTGACAGCCATAATGACATCTGAGCCATTTGAGGCATTCCTTTGCATTTAAAGTAACAGCACAGGTGTTACAAGAGGAAGAATGTGAGCACTGATATAGAAAACAGTGTCTGTAATTATGCACAGAACTTCCATATTATTGCAAATAATGTTGAATGAACACTTCAGTGAGATGGGCTAAGGGAACAAATCTCAGAGGAAAACAGAACAGTGTAAATACAGGGTTGATTCAGCAGGTCCTTCTGCAAGCCCCTACTGAATCCCAGAAGAACTTCTAGTAATTAAAAGAGGAATCCATGTAACATTCTTTTTGTAGTACTTCTGTCTCATAGGACCCTGTCATATTGGAGGTAAAGTGCAGAGGCAACAAGGAATGCCCTGAATTCTTTATATATAAATTCACCAGTTCCTGCAAACACACAGATTAATTTGAACATTCTCTTACACACAGCAAGCGAAGTAAAGAAAATTCAATACTAGTCTCTATTTTATAAGCAAAACTCAGGAAGCATCTTTCTTCACTCAAGAGACAATATAGAACAGTCATTAGTAAAGATAATGGTGAATAAAAGATATAAAAGAGACCAAGACATAAAGGTGGACTACCGTAGTTGTGTAGCTGAAGTAGAGCATGAAGATGTTAGCACCTCTACTTTAATTTTCTCTTTTGTATATTATTATGAAACTTGATAGAATGCTGATACAAAAACCTTTTTTTAAAGTAATTTCTTTTTTAACACATTTTGTCTGCTATTATTTTTATTCTAGCTCTTAAATCTTCTGCACAAAATTGGAAGATCTCCCTCAACATTGTTAGCAGTATCTGAACCTCTCATTTTTTCTAGCTATTTTCTGTCCATATCCATTAAAATGATGTTCTTGTTATACTCTTTCGCTTTGTATTCTTTGGCCAATCTTCCAGACTGCTTGTTTGTTTGTTTGTTTGTTTGTTTTGAACCAGGAGGTCTTCTCCTCATAAGGTCTAGCATTTTTTGGTAGCATACAGACTTTTTCTACACCTTTTTTTAAGAGTTTGTTCTATGTCTCATCACTCCCTTATTGCAACATTAGATTCAGTGTTTGCTATAAAGGAACTACCATGAATGTCTACAAACTCTACATCAGTTCTCACTCCTTAGAGGACAAGGATCTTTTATTTAGCATCTAAACCTTTTATTCAATATTTGAATGCCATTTTAGGATCCTTACATGGAAGTCCCTAAAGAAATGTAATGTTTTAAACTTGGAACATGCCATGCAAGCAGAGGAATTATCATTTTACAAATGTGGAAACCGAGGCACAGGAAGGCCTATTCAGCAACAAAAAGTCATACTGTGAGTTTTTCAAATGCTCAGTAGAATTTGTGTATTCCTTCTCCCCACTGCTTTGCTGTAAACATCAGACTTTTTCTTACAAGCTGTTCAATTCTGAAATGGCCTATAAAGAACCAAAATTATGAATAGAGAAATCAGAATATGTTAAAGAAGGGATGCATGGGGGTAATCAGACTTCAAACAGCTCTATTCATTTTTGGCATCATTCTATCTGTGTTGTCTCTTACATGATGTAAAATATGTTTTATTATGCAGAATTAACATTGGGAAATGTCTTAATAGCCAATCAGATTGAATTCAGTGATCATCTCTTAATTTAACAAGGATATCATTCTATAGCTCTGAAAATCCAGTTTAGTCCATTTTACTGCTTTTATCATAGCAATTAAATCAACATAAACAACAATTAGGTGACTCAACACGCAGTAGGCAAATTACTAACTTCCGTTAAAATGGGTTTATGGCCCTCTTGAGCAAGACTTCTGAGTAGTAAACTGTACAGAGACCAAATTCCAAGACTTCGTTCAGCTAAAATTTCATTGTATACTCTCTTTGGTATTTCTATATATACTACAAACATAAATCAAAATCATTCTGTGATATGGGTTTACAATGTAGTGTCTGACGTGGTTATTACTTTGAGGCCTGATTCCTTTCAAATGTTCTTTTTTATTAAGAAAGCAATGTAAACTGACAGTTTACCCTGAGGATTTTTTTTTCTTTCTTTTGAGGAATTGCTACTAGATGCTATGGTTTTTGGCTTTCTGTTTTGTTTTGGTTTACTTTCCAGTTTACAAACAGTAAACTGACTAGATCTGAATGCGTGTACTTTATACTGTAAAGCATAAAGCAGTCCCTCATGTACCAGACCAGAGTGTTTGCACAAGCTCTCTCAGAACCATTCATTTAGTGCCAATGTGTTTTCTCATCCTAGGGCTTTAATGCAGAAAGAGTGAATTCCAGTGATATAGTTCCTCTAGCAAAAGTATTATCTCAGAGTCCCAGTTTTGTCTCCTCCTGTCTGGTCACTTCCACTAGGATATCACAGTTTGCTGCTGCCTTAGCTGTGTTGACAAGACTGCTAGCAGAGCTGTGCTGTAAATAACTCACTGAAATTATTTGGATTAAAAAGAAAAAGAAAATAACCTGAAAAAAACTCAGATAGATGTTATTTTAAAACTCTGACAATTTGGGGATTTTGTAGCAAAGGTCTGCTAAGAATTTCAACATCATAAGGAGTGCTGAACTACTTTAGGGAGGAGGAACGAAGACCTGGAGATGGAAGTGTAGGCAGAAACTTGTTAAACAGTAAGAAACAGTAAAACAGTAAACAGTAAAAGTAAGAAACAGCCAAGTATCTGCTTGTGGCAAGGGAGGAGGAAGGCAGTAGGACAGCTTGGCAGACATTATAAAAGAACGTCCTTTTTAATATATTTTTTTAGTGAAATGGATAATGCAATTTTGTTATGCTTAGAAACACAACTCAAGAAAACAGTAACACAAGACTTGCCAAAGGAGTTGCACCACATTCATAGAAAGATCTTTTTTCTGTTTCAAAATTGGTCTTGACTTTCATTCTGATCTGATGAGGAGTAAATATTGATCAAGAAAAACCCCTTTAGTTTTTGCATTAGCTTTCAAGGTCATCAGCAGAATTGAGAACAGGAATAGCTCATCAGTAGAGTGCTGTTTGTCTCTCTGTGGTCCACCCACAGGAAATAGGAGGTCCAGAGCCTTTAAAGTACTCCAGCACCTCACTACCTCCATAGGCTAGGAGTGCTTAAGGGAAGTGTAGCAAAAAGCTACACCAAAAAAAATAGCCCAAACTACTTTTACTGCAAGTCTGAGTAAACTGTAGCTTCTTTCCTCCAGACTCCAGAACTAGATATCTCCTTTGAATGACATCAGGCTTCCAGGGATCCTTAACATATTCTCTTTTGGTTTGTTTGGGTTTTTTTAAAACTTTGATTATTGCAGTTAATAAGCCAGGCATAAATTGATCCTTGCACACTGTCCTAACCACAAACTTGTTTCTCAAACCCAACAAAAGATATTAGGGTCACCTAATTTGTCCCTGACCCTGTCCATGGCTGGGGGGTTGGAACTAGATGATCTTTAAAGTTTGTTCCAACCCAAACCATTCTATGATTCTACGATAATTTAAGGACCAAATTAAAATCTACATATTAGAAGGACAGTCTTCTTAAGCTCTCTCTTCAGTCCACAGACAAAGGAAAAATCTTCTCCAATAAGAAATTGTGATTTAGGCTTCTGTTCTAAAACTCCCTCTGACTGTCCTCTCTAGGGAGCACATAAGAAATACAAGAACATTTGCCTCATCATTTAGGCATGATTTGAGTTAGATATCTTAAGACAGTCGGCATTAGTGTCCCTCCTATTCCCATAACTACAGTTCCAGATCTTTAAAAGAAATGTATATGTTATAAAGCATGAATGTTCTTCCACTTTAGTATCAAAACCACCTGATTTCAAAGAAGTAGAGCATTAAAAATAAATGAAAAAATGCATGAAAAAATGTACAGCCATCTGAACACGTCCTGAGCAACTGACTCTAAATGGCTCTGCTTGAGTAGGGTTGTTAGACAAGATGACCTCCAGAGCTTCCTTCCAACCTCAACCATTCTATGGTTCTATGATAGCAATTAAAAAATAAATTAGTTGGAGTGACACATAACACATTCCAAGGACATGGAGTCAAATTAACTTTTCTACTCTGTAAAAATGCCATGAAATGCAAATTAATCAGCAGATTTTTTTCTACTAATCCAGAGGTTTCCTCCCCACCTCACCCTTACCTATCATTAATATAAAATCTATAGAAAATTATTTATGTAGAGATGGTTGTCAAATCCGGAACTTGAAGTAAAACTATCTGTTTGGTATAAACTTATATTGTTAAAAATCTCTTGGCTCCAGAATGAAATTTCTATTCAAAACCAAAGAGAAACATATCCCTCACCACTTTGTCAGTTTAGAATATCTATTAATCTGGTGGTCACTTACATACACCTGAGATAAAAGAAACTCAGATTCAAGTCCCAGCTCTAATTAATGATTAACTCAATCAAATGGAACACCTACAAAAAATGAAATCAAGAGAGATCATACAAATAGTCTTATATCAGTATAATTTCACAAACTCCACGAAAAGTACTTCTCCATTTTACTAGCACACAACAAAAAGTGGCCCTGATCTTGTTACTGTAGATATTATCTTTCATCTTCTTTAAAAAGTGTTAGCATGCACTCACTACATAATATAATCAGAGAATAGTATTACCACAGATTGTATAAATGTCCTAGTTTTGCTGGGACTGAATTGTAGAACCCCTTTTGATTATTTAGCCAGAGTAGGATTTTTGAGAAAGCAGTGTTTGAGCTTTAATGAACACAAGCTGACATTATAGCTTTGGCTGGCATGAAGTTATTTTCCTTATGAAATTGATAAGGTTATTGTTTTCTTTTTCAATGATATATATTTATGTTTTCCAAGGCTTTGTCTGCACCTCTGGTTACAGTTTCTTTCAGATTTTTTTTTATCTCCTCACTGCACAAGAGAAAGGGAGGGGAGAAGTAAGAGCCTGAGACTCTCTGGAATAGGTGACCCAGGAGAGGTGATGCAGGTATGATCCAAGCTGACCAATAAAGATGTATTCTATCGCATAAACTTCACACTCACTATAAAATGGGGAGCTTGGAGGGGATGCCCCCTTCCTGCTTCTTCTTCAGTCCCTTTGATCCCTTTCCCTTGTGATAGCGGCCCGTCTCGGTTCTTGAGGTTTACCCCTCCCGTTGCATTGTTGTTGGCATACAGCCAGTGATTGTTGTTTCTTTGATTGCTATGTTATTGCTGTTCCTATTCTTCTTACATTTAATTGACATTATTGTTACTTAAGTTTGGGTCGTTTTAGTTATTAAATAGTCTTTATCTCAACTGATGAATTCTTTACTTTAAGACTCTTGATTCTCTCCCCCATCCCACCAGGGAGTGGGAGGAATGTTGGGTGAGTGAATTGCGTGTTTTAGAGGTTTGCCAGGTTAAACCACAACAATAAATAAATACACAAATACATTAATTTAGGTGAGAACATAACACTTTAAAAAATGTGTTTATACATTGCATTGCCTGTTCTAGTTTGAGCTAAATAGAGCTAATTTTCTATTTAGTGATTTTACTTTTCAGCTCAGTCTCTTTTAAGTGACTGAACTTGCTGAAAACTGGCAGCATGTTTTTCCCAAACAGCACTGCTAGAAGATATGCTCAAGGTCAGTTGCCTCATCATGGGTGCTGTGTTTGCGCCTATCGGGGATGGAAGCAGACCCAAAATGGACCAACTAGGTATTCCATCCCACATACGTCATACTCGGTATAAAAACCGAGAGAACACGAGGGTCTTGTTCCCTTTTCACCCTTCTTCCATCTTGGAGCTCTTCCATCTCGGACCCTTCCGTCCGTCTCAATCCTGCAGAGGCCAAGGCTTGAGTGGAATCCTGCTGGTTCGTCTGCTGCTGATCCTGATTTGTGTGTTCTGCATCCTGCTCCCACCTGCTGCTGAGTTTGATCTGGGACTTTTCCAGTGCCCGGCTCCACAGAGCCTCTGGTGAAGTATTTGTCATTAGGGGGAGGATGGGGGGACGATTTTATATTGGTTTTGTATATATTTGTACATATTTGTATATATTTCATTATTTTCCTATTTACAATATTATCCTGTAGTATTAGTATTATTGTTTCATTAAATCTGTTAGTTTATTTTCCAACCCGTAAAGTCTCTCTCGCTTATTCTCTTTTCTTTTCCCTTCTGGGGAGGGGAGAGGGGTTAACAGAGAGCGTCTGTCCAGGATTTAGTGGCCGGCCCAGCCCTAAACCACGACAATTGCCCAAAATAAGAGTTGAAGTACTTGTAATCTCAACTGGTGTTTGCATTTCTATCTCTCATAGTGAATATTGTGCTATTCAGGACATGTGCCTGAGGCTGATCATGGATACACTTTTTTGTACGGTGTTGAAAAGTTCACTAACTACCAGGATTCTGGTGAGGTTAAGGTCTGTTTTTCTTTGTATTTATCACTCACTTTGCATATGAAGTTTTCAGAAAATATTTGTTTCATTTACTACAGAAAAATAATATCTTAAAAGTTTTCATAAGATTGGAAAACATTTTTACTCACTTCTGACTATATGGCAACAGTCTGTTTTACAAGTTACATGTAATAATTAATTCCTAATTTATTTAAATGTACTTTTAAAAGCAATTTTAAATTCAACACCTTAGGTAATTACAGTGGGAAATGATTGATAACATCAGTTGATATTAAATATTGTACTGCTAATCACCATGCAATCTTGCATGCAGTTATTCATTAGTTACTTCTTTAATTTGAATAGCTGTCAATTTACAAGGAATGCTTCAGTTATGTGAATTATCATATTTTTATTCCCAAGAGAAACCCTTCACTTCATTAGACCAGAATCATCCACGTTGCTTTTCTTTCATTTTTCAAGTGAAGTACTTTGACTTGAAAATTCTGTAGCTGTAGTCAAGCAAAATATTATGTTCCTCATTGTTAAATAATGCTATGTAATACTTGTACAGTACAAAGACACTTCTGGGATAAACAAAGTCACATTGTTATACACTGTTCTGACACTAATAAACAGCTGATTGTGGTCTCTAAGAGAACTTTGTTCTTCTGTGTCATATTCTGGGAAATGATGCCATGCCCCCAAATATGTATATAGTATTATCTGACTGCTAGAGTGGCTGTAGATGTCATTTACTTTGTAAACTGCTTCACTTTATCACCCAGGGCAGATCATAATGTTAAACACTGAGACTTATATATGACTTAGACATTTAAATCTGGTGAGTCTTCGAAAAAGTGCATAAATACAGACTATACTAAATCAGTTTCATTAATGAGTGTTAAACTTGTTTTGAAAGTAACTTGTAGTAATTTTGTGGAGACAGTAGATTCCCTGTGAAATATAGAAACATCTGTTGTATGGAATCTCATTATGTGGTAATGCAGTGATGCACTCATTGTAGAAAAACTGTGCTTGAAAGTCTTGTTTCTATTCCAGTGTCAGTGCAAAGGTATTTGCTCATACACACAGGTAACCAGACAGTGAAGGAGATACTTACAGACTTGTGTTATACACTTCTTTCCATGGAAGTTGGACTCTCAGAACATTAGCTTTATGGGTCCCTGAAATGTACCCCACATCTCAGCTCCTGCTAGTGCATAGCTGTTTCATAGGCAATAAGTGCTTGTCTCGTCTCCCTGTTGCGCAACAGCCAATTACCTTATCACTGCCCTACCTTGTTAGCTTCCCCCCCTGTGCCACAGTGCTAACTGCTCTTCTCTCCCTACTCTCTTGCTAATTAACGTAATGAAGTTAGAAAATTTGTTCCCAACATGGATTCAGCTTGAAGTTTTCTCCTGTTTTCTCCTCCTTCTATTTCAGACAGTTTCTGTGTCTGAAAGTGCCTGTTATTTTCTGTTACCTATTCCTACAAACTTTAGGTCTCTTAGAAAGAGAAGCTCATCAAGAATTTCTGAGAGCCAGACAACAGATGAAAGTATACTTTGGAGAAATATACTTTGTTCCGCTATGACAATAGCAGTTCATCTTCTTAGATCAAATTCAGAGTCTGGTGGGAACCCATTCGTTAGTATTTGCCTGGCACAGATTTGTGTATATTTCTGTGATTTAGATAATCAGAATAGTTTCAAGTGATGAGGCAAGTAGGATTCATCCTACTAGGATCTAGGATTGATGAAAATCGGGAGGCCTCCCATTCTTCTAGGGTGAAATCGGTGTGCTCAGCTTGCTCCTTGAAATGCCTGTACACTAATGCGTGCAGCACGGGGAATAAGCAGAAGGAGTTAGAAACCTGCGTTCAATCAGGAAATTATGATTTGGTGGCAATTACAGAGACATGGTGGGACAGCTCACATGACTGGGATGTGGTCATGGATGGCTATGTCCTTTTCAGGAAAGACAGGCCAGCCAGGCGAGGTGGTGGAGTTGCTCATTACATGAGAGAGCAACTGCAGTGTATTGAATACTGTCCGGGGGCACATGAGGAGAGAGTTG
>NW_010182838.1:0-9049 GCF_000695765.1 Mesitornis unicolor
TTGAGTTTCGGCCAGGAGACTGCAGAGGCCTTACCTGCAGTGAAAGGGGAAGTGACAGGGAACAAGGTCTGCACTACAAAGGGCATTTAAAAACTACATCTCAAAGAATTCCCTCGCTGCGTACGCTGTCAGCAGCAGGTTGGGCATTCTTAGTCACACTCTTTTTACTGCTAAGGATATCTGTGGAAGAGAAATAGCAAAAAAAACCACCAAACCCAACCCCTAAACAAAACAACCGAGCAGCAAGAGCCCTGTACAGTTGTGAAACAGAAATTAAATGTGGTCATGATACAGGCTGGTACATTTCACCTGGGATAAATGCAGGAGCCCAAGAAAATGTGTGTGGTTTGAGGCAACACAGTTCCTCTGTGTTTTAATGGAAGTGTCATGTGCAGATGCCAGCTTACTCAGACCTAGCTTACATGCTCAGTTTTCTCTAACCTGATGTTACACCACATAGTCTAAACATGTTAGAAATGCCTATATAATAATTGGACTAGTGAAGTCATTTGGGAGGAGGTATATTTTCAGGTAGGTTGGTAGAACAGCTCTATATGCGACTGCAGATAAAACACTGGACAAAGAAAGAAAGGGAACAGAGTAAAATCTTGGTTTGTTCAATACACATGGAAGGGAAACAAAAGGAAAAACGTTTTCACTGTGAGGGTTACAAAGCACTAGAACAGGCTGCCCAGAGAGGTTGTGGAGTCTCCTTCTCTGGAGACATTCAAAACCTGCCTGGACGCGTTCCTGTGTGACCTAGTTTAGGTGATCCTGCTCTGGCAGGGGGATTGCATGATCTTTCAAGGACCTTTCCAACTCCTAATATTCTGTGATTCTGTGGAAGGGGGCAACCTGAGGAAGATTTTCTCCACAATCTTTATAAGCAAGGATTCAAAAAATATCTTTTTAAAATAAAACACAGGGACTGAAGGGAAATAAGAAATTGTTCAAAACAGAAACATACTTCATGAAACATGACTCTTAAGGTGGAAGTAATAGACAGGTGTGAACTAGGTGTGTCCAACAAAGAACTTGCAACAGCACAGAGAGAAAATAATGCTGTCCTTCACTTAGTTTCGTGAAACTGGTATTTCCTAACCATGAAACTTAACATGCAGAATTAACTATACCATTCTTGGTACATGCCACTTTAAAAAGACTGTATACAGCATTTTCCCAAAAGAAGTGGTTATTTTAAATTCACAGACTACCTCAGTTCTTTCAGTGTTAATGATCCAGAATCCTGTCTTTTACATAAGCGTTTTCTGGAGAGGCACTACCTCATGTCTGCCCTACTGAGACAACAGCTACACAACTTTCTGTATTAATCAGCAGAAGCGTTACTTTTGTTCATCTCAGGTAGAGGCCTATGAACCACCTCAACAGCCTGTATATCCTGAAAAAGGCATGAATGTCCCCAGCAGCATGTAGGATGTTCTAATGCCACATAAGGCTTACTTGCCTCAATCTGTGTAAGTGCTGCACCACAAAAGGAGGTGACAATCACAAAGTGGCCTTGAAAGAGTCATCCTGACTCGTATGCTGTTCAGAGTCTTTTGGGTTATGTCACCTAGGCCCAAGCCTTGACTTTCATGAATTAATTTAGGAAGTACAGCAGAATATATATACAGTATTTCACTGAGATACACGGAAGACTGTTGGGCATGACATTGCCAGGACTCTATCCAAATTCCTATTTAGGTGCCAACAGAACTGGTAAAGTGAAATAGAAAAATAGGGATTTCTGCTCATCTTCTGTTCCTTCCTATTTGCAAAGACTATCTCTCTTAAGCTTAGACCTCAGCTTTACACCTAGTCATTGTTTGGCCTTCTATTCCAGCCTTGTAGATCAGCTGACAGCTGTGTAAAGTCACAGCTGTGTACAGTCAATTTGTAAGATCAAAAGGAACCATCAGTCATCTGTGCATGACACGACAATACAGTATTTGCACTGAATTCATAACATTCTGTTCATAAGAACTCCAAATTACTTAAAACACTTAGAAGGGTCAAATGATCCATCATGGTTATTCAACTGCTCAATTACAGTGAGTTAAAAAAAAGATGCCAACTCCCTTTCATCACACAATGGAGTAGTAAGTTTAAAAAAATGGGAGTTCTCTCACCATTCATATTATAGCTTTTTATATCTACCTTTCTGCTCTTCCATAGCTAATTCCACTGTAAATGTGTGCCATCACAGACCTGACCAATAACCTAGGTAAGATGCACAAGCAAATGTGAATTCTGTTACGGTGTATCCAAACTGCCTTCCCCCCTTGCCCCAGACAACATGCCTTTTGTACAGAGGACTGTTAGATGGGTCAGAATCAGGAACAATCTACTTTCATTTGTATTAAATGTAATCACTCAAAATCTCCTTATTTTCATGATCCCTACTGACTTTAAACTGCAGGTGATAGTAGTAATACTTCATTCGGAATAAAAATGTTTAAATTACTAGGAAGATAATTTCATTTTCTGCATATAAATCAACCTTTAAATACATCTTTCTCTAGAAAACTTCAAAAATGAGCTACCAGCTAAACAATCCTGAAATCTGAACTCATCTTTTCAACTACAAATAGAGCACTATGAATATTACAAAACAAAGGATCTTAGTAACCCAGCAACAGTGTATTTTCTTAGCTTCTATGTTTTTATGCTTCTTACTATGTCAAAACCTAAAGTGAATGGAAAAAAGCAAAATAGGCATGTAAGCATAAATACATGTTTGTGTGTGTGCTGGGAACTAATCAATCTAGGTCCCTTAATAGTCTCTAATCAGAGACTAGAGCATGCATTCATTACAGAACAGACAGACTTTGGAATTAATTTAGTCTCTGCGGTGCTTATGAGTCATAATGAAAAAAGCTTTTTTGTGACCCTCTTGTAAGAAAGAGATTATGGAATTACACTGTATTTGAACTAGATTTTGTTTTGTGCAGTCTGTTCTAAAATGAAACATGAAAGAACAGAGTGCTGTACTGGTGAACCACATCCTGAGGTGCTTTTTTCCACTTCTTGTTTATCTGGAATGTGACTACCACCAAAAAAGCCTGCATGGTTTTTTAGAGCATTTGTTCTGATATGCTGAATCATCACTGAAGTGTCTTAACAGCAACTTCCTTTTAAAATAAAATTGTATTTCTAATACAGCAATCACCTAACTTTAGTCACAGCCAAGAAAACAATTCCACTCTGACAAGGTGTAATCAGGATAAAATTTTATGTAATGCTGCAAGTAATAAATAAATAATGCATAGCAACACTAAGTTTGGAATTAGTATACTGTGAAACAAGATACATCAGAATAGTTGAAGAAAAAATTAATTACAGATTTAGGATACAAACAGTAATCCATCTCAGGCAGAAGCAAACAACAAAACTGAGAGAAAGATAATTGTGGGCTGAGTTTGTTCAAGAGAAACAACATTTACAGGTAGGAAAATGCATCTGATCTCAGAGGATGACAATTTAGTTACTTGCAGAGAATCAGCACAAGCTTTATGCATGTTAAATTCTACCAAAAAGTAGGGCATTAGAGATACTGTGTGTATGTGTGGCTTGAGGTCTGAACAGAAGTGCATTTTACTGAGTAAACAAGCTCCCTCTACATCTTCCAGATACCCTAATGACAACTTCACAGCCACTCAAGCAAAGGATGCTTTCACAAACAGCAAAATAAGAATACTTTACTAAAATCTTGAGGTGGCAGAAACTCATAAATGCATAAGCCTGTAACTATGTTGAAATTTCTTAATAAAGGTTATTTTCAAGTCTATGCTAGGGAGGCATTACCCAGTCTTAGAGTAAGTAAACAGCACATCTGGTAAACTAAAAGTTGACAGCAGAAAACCTGTGTATTAAATACATACTTTATATTCATGTTGGCATCACCTATATTAAGTATTGTTGTGAACTCTTAAGCTCCTCAGCACCACACTAGATCCCCTTGCACTTCCAATATATGTAAACAAACACAACACATAACCAATTAACTTACCATTCTGACTAAAAACCTAACCCTAACTACATTAACATTCTCTACAAATACATTTACAGATACAGTCTGTTATTCTGCATATAGAAGACTATGAAGCAGGAATTATATTTCTATATGTGATCTGAAATGAAAATAAAAAAGTGTGGCCATCTCTTCTGGTTATACTTAAAAGTGCAAAGGAAATGGCTGTGGAACCAGGGAGTGGATACACTGGGTAATTTGGTATTAAGAAGGTCCTTGAAGTTTTAAACATGTAGAGGAAGTCATGCTTCATATTAACTGACACTTCACTTCGCACCTTCATCGCAATCACACATCTCATCAAGAACAGAGCTGTCAGACAGGTGTATGACACTTTGCAAGGCATTACAGTAGGCACATGAAGTTATGTGTAGGTGGAAGCTTACATGTGATAACACCACTCTTCTGGCTCTTCATACTATTTAATGAAAGCTAGATGAGAAAAGATGGTTTGCGTGGCTTCTAGTAACAAGAGAATAGAAAAGCTTGTAAGTATCCACCTCAACATTTTCCAGATCATCCTTACAAGTAGTACTGTCTTCATTAGGGAAGGGATATGTTCTCTCCCTCTTCAAGCCTCTTCCAGAAAACAACTAGTTGTTGCAGTGAATTTAATATTGCAAATTTAAGAACTGTCACCTAGAAGTTTACATATAGTAAAAAAAAAAGTCTTCTTTGGGTATTTCTGATGAAGAAATATTTCTTTTCCACAAACACAAAGTGATGTAATACTTCTGAAGTTAGTTATAAGAATTTCCATGATAAAGGACTTCCCTAAATGTAACTTATTTAAATGTGAATTGCTAGGAGCCACTAGACAGAAGCTGAGAGTGAACAACAGATAAAACCACCCCAACTTTAATTTGCTTTTGTTGTCTCAAAAAGGGTGAAGAACAGGTCTGAAACTTGGCACATCAGTTTAAAATTGCCCATAATTGCTTGATCCAACTGACCACCCATAAAGGAAACTATCCTAACCTCTTTCTACGAGCCCTAGCTGTTTTGTTTTCTTTTCTGCTGGCTCAGGAGGCACTTGTCCAACTCTGCACTGAGCAAATTCAGCATACTGAATGCAGCACTAATCCTACTGCCCCCATCAGTTTTGCTTGGTAGGAGGTGAGCTGGTCCACTGAAGGATCAGATGAGTGTCAGGATTCACAGCCAGGAGCATGGATGGGAGAAAAAAAACTTGCAACAGTGCATGCTGTTCATTCTAGAAATAATATTGTTCTTTATGCTTAAGAAGGATGAAGACACTAGTAAGCTATTATCTTCTTGGTAACCTCAATTTCTGTTAAGGGGATGGGGAGATGGACAATTATGAAGTACTGCAAAGAAATCATCAAACCATCAGCTGCCCAATTACCAAAGGTTTGCAGTTTCATGGTCTACTTTCAAAATAAAACCTAATTAATTTGTGGACAAAATGCTCTCTCTGTGCAGCTTATGCAATTTACTAGGGAAGATATGAAAGTACATGCCTGTCACAGTATGTCTGAGGCTCTGAAATCGCCCCTTTTCTCTCTGCCTTTACCTGAGACATAGCAACTGCCTTCCCAAAGCCAAAGATACTAGTTGACATTGAAGAATACAGTTGCTTGCTGAAATTTATAGCATCAACTATACTTGTATTGTGTAGCCAAATCCTGCTTGAAACAATATGCCAAACTCAACAAATCCTGGCAAGGCTTTCAATTTTTAAGCTGTCATCTCTGACAGAGTTTTGAGAATTGTCTTTAAGCTTCCAGGGAAAATATATTCTGATAGAGAACTGCACATGAAAAATAGAAATAGATTAGTTCCCCTTTAAAGTTTGCAGTACTCAGTCAGAATAGCTTTCACAGAAATTGAGCAGTAACCTTAGCTGTGGCACACTGCAAGAAATTAAAATGAATGCACATTTTCTGCTTTTCACATCAAGAGGACAAAGCTTGTCAGTCTGAAATGTTCTTTATGAGTGTATTTTTCAGTATAGACGGATTTTTAAGTACAAGTTTGCTATGCTTTTGATATTTTAAGCTAATTCAATATTTTAAGCAACTAAAGGTCTGAGCACAAGTCACAGAAGTTCTACCAAAATCTGCAGAAAGACAGTCAGTGCATTCCAAAACAGTGAAAGTAGTCTTGGTTTCCTTAGCACCTTGTTTTTCTTTGTTTTGCCTTGACATAAATAATGTCCTCTTGCCTGCTGAGGCAATTTCATAAAACTAAAATCAAGGAAGAAAAGTAAATCTTTAGCAGCATAAATAAAATCTTGACTATCATGAATATAGACATAATTAACAAAATCCAAGACCAAGTATACTTGTTATAGCCGTATTTTACTTTAAAAAATTATGTATTTCTGGGATTTCTGTTTTTATACTTAAGCTTAGAATGTAACTTTGTAACCTCATCGCTAACATAAATCAAACTTCATGGATGTCCTTAAATATTCTAAAGTGTTCTTAGTGGATACTAAGTATTTTAGATAAATAATCAGAGAAATGTAGATCTGGAAGGAATTTCAAAAGATCACCTAAGCCAATCTCTGCTCACAGACAATATGAAATATACTATAGTCCATCCCTATAAGATGTTTCATTCTTAAAACTTCTATAATGGCAATTTAACAACTCCCATGGGAAGCATATTTTAGTGTATTACTACCCTTACAATTGAAAAGTTTCTCTCATCTGTCTTTGCTACAAATATAGGTTAGTTATGAGGATATTAAGAGAAACTTCCCAATTATAATGGTCATGAAGTACCTCCAAGACTAGAGAAGCCACTACAATTTTCAAAGACATTCTGGTGTTTGGTACACATACAATTATTCATTGTTTTACTTCATCTTCTTCTGATTTCCTCAGTTATAAAACTGAAATCAGAATTTCTTTACTGAGATTGACTTTACCTTTAAATTTCTAAATCAACAGGATGAAGATGTAAACAACTATCTTGGATTACATAGTATATCTTCACACTTGTAGTTAAAAGCCCAGCACAAAAAAAGTACCACATAATTTCTAAGAAAAGTAGTCTTGCATTTTAAACTCAAGGATGGAGATCTGTATTGTACTCTGATAGGAAGTCCTAACTTTGAACACTTCACATAATCTATTTCATCTTTAAAAGTATACCAATACTGATATTACAAGATCTGTGAGGACACTATATGCAAAATATTTCATATGCTAACATGAGGAGTGCTGGTTGTTATCAGATTCACCAGACAATATAGAAACATGGCATATCTCTAAGCAAATCTAACAGGAACCAAAGAACAAAAGAGCAAATAAAATACCATTTCTGCCTAAGAGATATTTTTGGTCTTGGCTTTTTAAACTTATCTAAACTGACTTCTGTTTGAAGATAGTATCTCAATTCTGTTAATAAACAGTGCATGTCTTATGGTGAATTCAAGATATAAAAGGATTCACTTCAGTATCAGATGAAATACAGAAGCCACAGATGCACTACACTCTGCAACTGTGTTAAAGCTACCACAATGGTAAATGGCGCTATTTCAGCACTTCCTGAAATCAGGGCATTTTGAATCCTGAATATCACTTATTTAGAATGCTAACTTTAGAATAGTCCAGTTGAGATACATTTCATTGTTTGTTCAATCATGCACAGAATGGTTAATGTTCTGTTCTCTCATGTTCCTACTTTAAACCAATTCTCATCTAAATTCAGACTATATTTATATTTTCAAAGCACCTATCTGTCTTTTCAGCATTGTTCTAGCACAAACCATATTTGAATCAAAAGAGCTTGAGGCAGCAAGTGTCCTAGTTTGTATAGAAAAATGTTTTTCTACTATGGTAACAAATTCACATGGGATTCTTGAGATATTTTCCCCTTCCTAATTTTTAACAATTTTTTAAAATGCATGAAAACTTAAAATAGAATTAAAATTTCATCTTATAGTTGGTATTTCACATTCTACATTATTTACCCCAATTAAAAAAAACCCTTTTGTTTTACAAACATTGTTTTTATAGACAATATTGTTTTAGGCTTGCAGTCATGAAAACAGTTACACTGCTTGGCTACTGGAAATACCCTGCCTTTAGCTTTGCTACACACCTGACTGAGATGTGTGAAACTGTCTCAATTACAAACATATTACAGAAGACCTAGAGCCTGATCCTGCAACTGTTATAAGCGTCCTACAATAGTCATTTATCAATGATAAGGAAGAATGAATACTGGAGGTGCAAGATTCTGCTGGATCAGGCCTTAAGCATAAGTGCATTATATGACACATTATGTGGTGACATCTCAAAATAAAATACTGTATTTTTATGTAATGCAGAAGTAACACACAGAACTTACATACAGTAATAATTTATTCTGAAATGTTCACCTTAGTCTCTGTTGAGACATCACCTATGTCTCATTAATAAAAGAGCAGCCATCTCACCTCAAATACCAGAATATACAACAAGTTACAGCATAGCAAAAAAATTCTATCTACTTTAAGGTAAAGTCTAATTCAGGTAAAATAATTTTGTTTAAGGTTTGACAGTTACACAGTTTTCCTTTTTTTTTTTTCAGAGCACAAAGAAAGTGTAAATTGTTACACCATAACTATCTATGCACATTATGTGACCACAGTAAATGTTAATCATTACTTCAGAAAATGAACAATCAGTTCCATTCATGCAGAAAAGCAGGCTGGGAAAGCTTGTTCAGCAGAAACCTTATTACTGTGAATTTCACAGCCACGATTAATTATTGGGTTAGATGGACTCGCAAATACTAAAACTGAGTACACTTTTTTGCATAAATAATACCAGTTCTTCCCTGATGTAGTTTAGTCGGTCTGTAACCTAAAATGATTGATAAACCAATATGACTGTATCATCTCTATCTGCAATGTGCCATGATTTCAACAACAAGCAATATTTAAAGGATTATAGGATGGGATGCTAATTAAATACATGTTAAACATACTGTACAAATATACTTGCATTAGCAATTTTATTCCATACTGTCAATGAGATATTCCTCCAAAATAGTACCAGTGAA
>NW_010182839.1:0-665 GCF_000695765.1 Mesitornis unicolor
AGTACCAACCCCTGGGGGACTCCACTAGATAAAAGCCTCCAACTAGACTCTGTCCCATTGACCACAACTCTCTGACTTCTTTCCTTCAACCAGCTCCCAATCCACCTCACTACCCGAACATCCAGACCACAATTCCTCAGTTTAGCTGCGAGGATGCTATGGGAGATGGTGTCAAATGCTTTACTGAAACCAAGATAGACCATATCCACTGCCCTACCAGCATCTATCCACCTGGCTATGTCCTCATAAAAGGCTATCAGGTTGGTCAAACATAACTTTCTCTTGCTAAAACCATGCTGACTGCTTCTAATGACCCTCTAATGACCATATCCTTGGTATGCCTACGGACAGTGCCAAAGATAAGGTGTTCTGTCACCTTTCCAGGGATTGAGGTGAGGCTGATCGGTCTGTAGTTACCCAGGTCCTCCTTCTTACCCTTTTTGAAGACTGGAGTGACATTTGCTTTCCTCCAGCCCTCAGGCCCCTCTCCCGTTTCCCAAGACTTGGCAAAGATGGTGGAAAGTGGTCCGGCAATGACCTCAGCCAGCTCCCTCAGCACCCGCGGGTACATCCCATCTGGACCCATGGATTTATGGATGTCCAGATTGCTTAATTGCTCCCTAACCCAGTCCTCATCAACCGAGGCAAACTCCTCCGTAGTCCGT
>NW_010182839.1:920-1123 GCF_000695765.1 Mesitornis unicolor
TAAATCCTCTGACAACAGTCCTATATTCCTCCCAAGTGGCCATCCCCTCCTTTCACAATCTATAGACTCTCTTCTTCCACTTGAGTTTGGCCAACAGTTCCCCGTTTAACCATGCGGGTTTTCCTGGCTCCCTTTCTTGATTTCCTACCCATCCGTTTAACCATGCGGGTTTTCCTGGCTCCCTTTCTTGATTTCCTACCCAT
>NW_010182840.1:0-556 GCF_000695765.1 Mesitornis unicolor
AAAATTTTCCAAAAAAATAAAAAATATCCCCAAAAATTCCCCAAAAATCCCCCAAAATTAAAAAAGTTCCCAAATTCACCTCAAAAAAATTCCAAAAAATAAAAAACCCTAAAAATTCCAATAAATTCCAACTAAATTTAAAAAATTGCAAGTAAATTCCAAAACAACTTCCAAATTCCAAACAAAATTCCCAAATTCCAAAAAAATTTCCCCAAAATTCCCCCCAAAAATCAAAAATTTCCCAAATTTTCCTCAAAAAATTCCAAAAACATTTCCAAAAAACACAAAAAAAGTAAAAATTCCAATAAATTCCAACTAAATTTTAAAAATTGGAAGTAAATTCCAAAACAACTTCCAAATTCCAAACAAAATTCCCAAATTCCTAAAAAAATCCCAAAAATTTCCCAAAAATTCCCCCCAAAAATTAAAAAATTCCCAAATTTTCCACAAAAAATTCCAAAAAATTTTTCCAAAAAAATAAAAAATTCCAAAAATTCCAATAAATTCCAACTAAATCTAAAAAACTGGAAGTAAATTCCAAAACAACTTCCAAATT
>NW_010182841.1:0-316 GCF_000695765.1 Mesitornis unicolor
CTGGGGCCCCTTGGGATGGGGACCCCCCAGTAAGTTGGGACCCCCAGAATGGGGTTGAGGCCCCCCCCATGAGTTGAGACCCTCAGAATGGGGACCCTGGGGTGGAGGTGGGGACCCCTCAGTGACTTGGGACCCCCAGAATGGGGATAGGGACCCCGGGATGGGGTTGGGGACCCTGGGATGGGGATGGGGACCCCCCCCAGTGAATTGGGACCCCTGGGTTGGGGATTCCCCAATAAGTTGGGACCCCCAGAATGGAGCTGGGGACCCCAGGATGGGGCTGGGGATCCCCCCATGAGTTGAGACCCCCAGAATG
>NW_010182842.1:0-235 GCF_000695765.1 Mesitornis unicolor
CGGGGTTCACCCACCCGTGGGTGACACCACCCGGCTCCTCAGTGGCTCAAGGGTCTCCCGTGTCCCTTTCTTCCCACCGCTGGGCGGGGAGGAGACTCCAGGCACCCCCTCACACCAGCAGCAGGGTGCTCAGCTCACCCGGCGGAAAGCGGCGGGCCTTAAGTCCCCTGTCCTGGCAAAAAAGCGAAGCTCCGCCGGC
Source organism: Mesitornis unicolor (assembly GCF_000695765.1). Classification (NCBI taxonomy): domain Eukaryota; kingdom Metazoa; phylum Chordata; class Aves; order Mesitornithiformes; family Mesitornithidae; genus Mesitornis; species Mesitornis unicolor. The sequence continues at coordinate 200 of NW_010182842.1, forward strand.
TTCAACTCGTCCCCCCCAGGCTGCACCCCGGCGGGG
>NW_010182842.1:625-15307 GCF_000695765.1 Mesitornis unicolor
AGCGGAGCGGTTCGGTGGCGGGGCTGACGTGCGGCTTGCAGTTGTTTTGGATGGCTTGGCTGTGGAAGAAACCCACAGCAAGCAGGGGATGTAGCTCAGTGGTAGAGCGCATGCTTTGCATGTATGAGGCCCCGGGTTCAATCCCCGGCATCTCCACTTGTTTTTAGCCAGTTTTTTAAAAAAAAAGACGTAATTTGTAAACACTGTGGGGTTTTTTAAATCTTTTTAAAAATCTCTTCCCTCCCGTGAGCACAGAGCAGTTTGCAAACTTCTGCTGCAACTCCTGCCAGAGCAAGGAGCCCAACCCAGAGCCCCTCATGCCTGTGATCACTGCTAAACACCACGGCCTTGTAGCATTTATGTTACACACATGGCTACAACCGGCTCTTCTCCTTCTTGCTCAAAAACAAAAGCTGCAGTTTCATACGTTTATGTATTTTTTGTCACTTACTTGTGTCCTGGCCTGCAGCCCCTGAAGCACATGGGAGCCCTCGGTGCAGGCCTCCAGTGTTTTCCGTGTGTGGGTTGCACCCACTTCCTCCAGGGCCTGGGGACACGGGGGTCACTGCCCACACCTTCTCCTGGTGCGGTGGTCCCAGGAACAGCAAATTAACAGAGTGAGCACAGGATTTATAAGGCAGTAAAAAGATGGGGTGAAAGAGAAGGTAAACTCAAGCTGCACATTTTCTCCTGGGCCTACCAAAATTTCTTGCTGCAGAATGAGCAGATGGCATGGTTGAAGTCAGCTCTGTTTCCTAAAAGCAGCCCCTGAAATGCAGGCTGTACAGAACAGCACTGATATCCCAGCCAGCAGAGCAAAGGCACCAGCAGATGTGAGTGACTGCAGCACTGAGCCAGGTATGAGGAAAGATTTCCAGAAAAGTTCTTGAAAGCAAGATTAATGGATACTCTGAACTCATGGTAAACTCGTAAAGATAAAGAAATATTAGTACTGGGTCTGGCTGGGCTGAAGGAGATTCCTTCACATCAGCCCAGATGCTGCTGTTTCAGATTTGTGACTGTTTGATAACACACCGGTGTTTTGGCTGTTGCCAACAGTACTTGCACAGTGCCAAGGCTTTCTCTTTTCCCTTCTCTACCTCCCCCATGAGTAAGCCAGGGGTGGGCAAGAAGCAGGAACCCTGTGCCATGTAACAGCATCCTCAGAGACTGGCTGGGCATCCTGTGGGAGGTGGTGAGTGATCAGCTTTGCATCATTTGTCTTGGGTTTTCTTTTCCTTCCCCTTTCCTTAATTAAATTAATGTATTTTTATCTCAACCCATGGGTTTTCTCGCTTTTACACTCCCTACCCTCAGCCCCATCCTGCTGGGGATAGGGAGCGAGTGGCTGTGTGCTGCTGAGCAGGCACAGGGTAACCCACCACCAGGGCCAAAGGTCCAGTCTGCGCCTGGATCCGCAGTCACGCATGAGGAAGGGTCTGTAACAGTCAAATTCTGCTTACTGCAGCATCCCACACAGAAAACATTTCTCCAAACCAAGAACTATACATATTTATTATAGTCCATATGACTAATATAGTCCAAAGAGAAGCTTAATAAAAAAAACCAATCTGTAAAATACAATGGATAAAATTATCCAAACATTAATATTACAAAATACCAGCAAAACAGCTGGTAGGGATTCTGGGAACACCAAAGTAACACCCAGTTCACTTAAAAGGGCTGGACATGATGATCTTGAAGGTTTTTTCCAACCCAAACCATTCTATGATGATAAAAAGATATTGTTAACAGTTAACAAGTCCATCTGTGCCATCCAATTTCCAAGAAACTGAAGCTCTCAGAACGTCCTGGAGAAAAGGAGTCCATCAGGAACAGAGTCGGGCACTTCACAGCACTACCGGTGGCCAGTTGTTGGCTACGTCGTCATGCATGGCTTCAGGGATCCACTGGCAATAGGCTGAGAGCAAATCTGGAACGAAAGAGAGGAGCGATTAGACGGGTACGGGAGTCAGGGGCTGCTGGGGAGACCAGGCTGTGCAGTGTCACCCTGCTCACGGGCCATGGCAGCTGCCCGGCTGAGAGCAGGGACCGACTTCCCTTTGCTGGGACGGTGCTGGAGCTTGGGCAGCTGCATGCAGATACAGAAATATCAGATATGGGAGAACTGCTGTGGAAGCCATCACTGCAACCCCACTTGAAGGATTTCTGGTTTGGTTTGACGCTTTGTTGCTGCTTCTATAAAGAGCTCTCATAATCTGGTACCCTAATGTTGAACAAAATCCCTTTTTCCTGTATCCACTGACAGGATCATCACAGTCCAGTGTTACAAAAGCCCAAACCAAACATTTTAACTGTGATTAGAACTACAGACAAAATTCCTTAAAATTCAGAGAAAGTTGCTTTCTAAAGTACGAGAAACTCCCGTCCTTCACAAGAACCAAGCACAGAGCATTACTGTTTCTGGTGAGAAAACAGCAAATATCTGGAGTGTATGAAATGAAACCATGCATTTTTTAAGTTGTAATTCAAAATGTCAACTGCGCTTGAGGCACCATGAAGTCTGCACTGCTATGACTAATAATTAAGCAAGCAGAACACTGAACACTTACATTTAGGGTTTTTCTTCCATGCAGCCAGTAGAGCATCACGATTATCACAGTCTTCTGCAACTAGAGCCTGCAGGAGGGATTCTGTCCTGGGCTGGAGTCTACATCAGTCCAAAAGAAAATGGTACAATAAAACAATGATCATTAGCAAAGTGTTCCAGCCTTCAGCTTACCTTTCTGAATTCATACTCTGAATACTTCTAAAAGGTTAAATGTAGATGTAGAAATACATGACCTCTGGATATAGAGACACGTAATGGGCTCAAAAGGGTTCACTAGCAGCAGTTTGTTCCCCCTGCCATGACTTTTTCAGGTAGCAGCAGGTTGCTCCTGTTGCTGGCAGCACGAACGTGTCTGCTGCAGCTGCACAGCACAGGGTAAAGCAAGAAGGGATCCACAGGTCCCAGTGTTGAACGCTGAACTGATTACAGCAGGAAAACACTTTGTGCCTTTCAAAACCCTTGCATCTGCCAGCTCTGTGGACATGCATAGAAAACTCAGAGAGGTTATTTTGGTAAGCAAGAGATGACATGGGGGGATGGCAAGGCTGCAATAGCTGGCAGTCCTTTAGAGGGTCACCATTCTGTAAATGTAATCAAAACCACAAGAGAAACATGGCTTATTGCAAACGTGGTTTTGAAAGGAGAGACAGAGAGGGTAATTGGCCAAGCTGCAAAGAGAAACAAGGCAAGTGGTAGTGCTCACCTGATGGTTTCTTACACAAGTGAGCAATCCGTGGGACGCAGCCCGCAGAGGTCAGTGCAACCAGCAGGTCCTGTGTGTTCCCCACACCGCCCTTACAATAGCCCAATTCTCTTGAGACACCATTTCTCTTGGTAAGAAAAGCCATTTTCCTCTCCCTGCAGCTCCAGCCAAGATCACTATCTAGAACACCCTTCCCAGCATTGAATTTGTTTTAATTTAAAAGGAAGTGGAAAGTGTTCAGTGGAGACAACAACGTTATATTTGTTTTTAACAACTTACTTGGACCACGTCTTCAGCATTATGAGAGGACTGGACAGCAGGCACCGGCTGTAGGAACCCAGCTTTTCAATGACCTGCAACATTTGGTATAACAAATATAACAAACAAGGTAAATTAACTGTTCTGTGGAGACAATCATCATGAACGTGGACTACTATACATTTCCATCCCATATCCTCTATTACCATCTCTCCCATCCACATCTCCATACCAGACCTGCTTCCCAGATGACTCTTGCCTCCCAGAATGGGCAATAACATGAGCTGTAGGTTTTTTCCCTTTGCAAAAACAGGACTTAAATTGGGGGTGTCTCTCATCCAAATGCTGATTTTCATGCCATTTTGTATTTTAAAGATTTCTTCCCCTGCCACCAGCAGGTTATGAGGAATGGGCACACACACAGAGAAGTCACAGGGCTCATCTCCTCCAGAAACTGGGCTAAAAACTTATTGCTAAAATCAAGGGAAGCACCAGAGCTGGAGCACACTTACCTTTCCTTCAAGCAGGAACTTGGCAAAGTATTTGTAGCGATCGATGCCTTCTGGATAATCAACTTCCACAGCAGGGAGCTGCCAGCTCACTCGGTCTGGAAAGAAAGATCACTTTGGATTTACTGAACACTCAAGGAAGAGGGTAAATTGCCAAGGGGGCTGTGACAACACAGGTGCCAGCAGAAGTGGAGGGTACTGCCACCACCCACCCAGAGGAGACTGGCTCATGGGGATCCATTTGGAAAGGGCAGTGTCAGGAGGAAGGAGCCAGGCTCTGCTCTGGGATGGCCAATGCCAGGACAAGGGGCAATGGTCCCAAGCTGGAGCACAGGAGGTTCAAGCTGAAGATGAGGCCAAAGTTTGTGAGTGTGAGGGTTATGGAGCATGGCCCAGGCTGCCCAGAGAGGTTGTGGAGTCTCCTTGTGTGCAGACACCCAAAGCCCTGGCCGTGTTCCTGTGTGACTGCTCTGGTGATCCTGCTGTGGCAGGGGTTGCACTGGGGGAGCTTTCCAGGTCCCTGCCAACTCCTCATATTCTGGGATTCTGTGATCGCAGGGGAGCAAACAGGCACAGAATGACCATGGCAATGGGAAGATGCCGTTATTTCAATGCTATGGATCCCATGGAGTTACTCAAACCACTGTTAAGCTCTCTGAACACTCCAAGCTGAGCTTGACCTTTCAGGTCTGCCGAGTCTTGTTAAAGGCAGCATTAAAATAACTACAGAGCAGCTCTCAGTACCCAGTGACGCTTTTCAAGACACTTACAAAAGACACTTGGCCTGTGACACCGAACTCGGCCTGTTTCGGGGCAGTAAGATGGAGGAGGATCTTCCAGAGGCTTCCCAAAGTGGCAGTACGGTGGCAACAGGGCAGGAATCCACTCGGGTTCGACTGCAGACACACCTTAGGAAGGGAAACACACACCTGAATGCAGGCTGGCTGCCCAGAGCTGCTGCTCACAGCAGTCCCATAAGTAAAGCACAGGGCCAGGATTTCAGCTCTACAGATTGACTTGTACCTCATTTTTCAAGTCAGATGTACAGATTTACGTTCTTTTGCTCAGAGACCAGCAATAGGTAAGTGCTGCTGCCAGGGCTGGTGAAGAGCAGGTATTTCAGAAGCTAAGCTTTACTCCAGCCCATTCTGCTAAACCAAGAACAAACCAGGCCAATTCTTCTGCTGGTCCAGATCTACAAAGTGTGAGGATCCAAATCCCATGAGGCAAAACAACTCTGTAAGAGCAGCACTCAGCCACCAGCAAGGGAAACGTTGTGCTGAGTCACTTCTGAATTCCCCACCACACCGGCAGAAGAAGCAGGGAGCGGAGCAGCCTCACCTTTCATATACAGCTTTGTAGTCTCCACAATTTCTTGATACACCACAAACTCCGGGAGCTGTTTGAAGAGGACTGAGCCTGGATGGATGAACACTGGGTCGTCCAGCAGAGCAGTCTTTAAGCGAGCACAGGAGATGGAAGCAGAGTAAGATGAGTTATTTGCAATCCAATTTCTTGATTGCGTCTAATTTCAGTTTCTCTCAGATGTCCATTTATATGGTTTCCTTAAGTGATGGAGGTTTTTAATAACCACATAATTTTCTGCTTCACTTTGCAAGATGGACTAATGTTACATCTTAGCTCTTTTATAACAACTCCTACGTGAGGACTCGGAAATTGCAACACTAGAAACGTAAATTCTATGGAGAGAGGCCGCAGAAAGGCAGCACACACAGCCCTAACAACAGCCAGAAGCTCAGGCTTTGCATGGGACTGGCTTTCTACAACACAGATAGGGAAAGGGAATTGGGTCAAATCAAGCTGGTTACCTTGTAGGCATTTTTCCACTTCTCATCCAGGAGCTCTTCTGCCTGAACCCTTCGGGCAACGTGATCCCCCAGCCCTGCCAGCACGATCTGCCTCAAGTAAGTTGCTTGGGCTTCTGTTGGGGGCTTCATCTTTGGATCAACATAGAGACCAGCATCAGTGCAGACCGAGTTCACTGCAGGGGAAAGAAGGGCGAGTTAAGATTCAGTAGGTAAAAAAAGGTTGCCACAAACAGCCCAGTTGATTTGTCACCCCCCGAAAGAGAATTAACACAGCAATTCCTCTCAAAACCCACTCACCCGCTGTTGTCAGCTGCCCTCTCAAGCGCCTGATTTCCAGCATGGCTTTGTATCGGAGCCCGTTTTCCTCACAGAACTTACGGGTGCAGCCGGCGTATTCACAGGCCCCCACTGCTCCTGGAAGGGAACAGTGAGATGGAGAAAACGACTGAGCCAATCCCTTCTCCTGATTAAACCAATGGAGGGATGATATTGTCATAGCCAACACATGCACGTCACAGCTCTCACTCATCATTAGCCTAGAAAATCTACTGCTGGACTTAGTCCTTAGCAGAGGGTGCCTTTGGTTGTATAAAGCTGAGGGCTCAGGGTGGTGGGGAGGAAAACAGAATGGAAGTTCACAGGGAAATTGCTGTCTGCAGTACCTAACATCACCATGAGGTCTCCCAGCTTCTGCATCGGCCCCTGCCCAGCCCAGATCCTTTGCATCTGTACGAGCCTTGTTTTCTTCCCCTTCAGTTTTGCTGTCTCTTCCTCACTTACTGCTGGCCTAAAAAAACCACAAAACAGCATAAATGGGTGTTGTGCTTAGGCGCAGAGGGGCCTCAATGTAAGAGAGGGCATCAGCTGGGACAAGGTGACGCCTCCTGTAAACAGGACGTCAGGCTGACTCACTCACCTGTCAAACTCCTCAAAAAGCTCCCGGACGGTCATTGCAGACACGATGGTGATGGTGTAGGGCAGGCAGTTGTGCTGCCTGCTTAGTGCCAACATCTTCGCATAGCGGGGGGCTACAGGAAAAGTGGCCATTATTCTGCCCAGGGGACTAATGGGGCAACTCAGCTTCGCTGCCAGCTGCTGCTTCAGCCTGGGGGAGGAAGAGAAGAGCCATGCAATGAAGTAACTGCTGCACTAGGACAAGTTTGCATTTCTAATTTTGGCAGCCCGAGTCATTTGATGGGTTTTCTCAAGAGTTTGTTATGTGCAGAGTTTCCTCTTCCTCATGCAGCCCTGCATGGTGCACTCCTAGGGTGATCTTTCCCTGCCCAAACACACCCAGAGCCAGCAAAACAAGGATGGGTGAACCAGACTGTTCTAATGATGCCAGTCTCTATACAAAGCACACCCTCAGATGTGAGGGCTGAAACGGAAAAGCAGCCATGAGGACAGCAGCATCCACTGCCTCAGTAACTGGTGCTGAGAGGAGATTTGTGGGGGACCACAGACGTTACCTTCCCGTCATAGGGGGTTCCTTCAAGGCGCCCAGGGCTATCAGCAGCTCCTCAGCTGCTGCAAGTGCTTCTGTTGGAGGTGGCGTTGGGAACGGGAAGTTGATTACCTATGGACACCAAGAGAAAATGCCTCTCAGTACATCACTGGCACGGCTCCCACTGCAAAACAGAGCCTGAACGCAGTGAGATGTCCTGGAAGGGTGTGAAAACCTCCCCTCTGGTTACATATACCCAAAAAAAAATTTAGGATGTTTTCCAGGAGCGAGAGGAAAGCACGTACAATAGGAGGAAACGCTCAGAACAAAAACTTTAGGAAGCAGGAATACCAACGTCATCCTCAGCTGCCACTGACTCCAGCCATCGCCTTGGGCAGGCTGCCTCAAGGTCTAACTTTAAGTATTGTCCTTTCTGCAGGTGCTCAAGTATTTCCAAAATAAAACCCAACTGGACAGGGTTTTTTCCCCCCACCACTTCTTCTATTCTTATCTAAAAAGCTCATTACCTAAACAAACACATCTGTCAAGACTTGGTGGAATTCAGAGCAGCTTCTGCAATTTGCAGAACCAAAACCAACTCCCAGGATCCCAATTTCTAACACAAGGCACAGCCTCAAGCAATGATAAAAGACATTTGTGTGTGTTTCTGGCTCCTGTGCATGACTTTACTGAGTGCTGTAGTACGAGGCCAACTTACATCTCACCTTTTCAATATTTAATGCCTTCATTTGCAGAATCAAGTCTTCTACCGGTCGCTTTGTTATTTCTGGAGCAGAAAATTTCTCAAAATCCATGAAGACTGCTGAAGAGTATAACCTAGTGGGCCAGAAGTGCTGCTTAGCAACTTAAAAGAAATCCTAACTCAAAAGATATGCATGAAAAATTGGCAAGGGATTTAAAACAAGGCAGCTGTGGGTACTTATTTACATAACCACGTAATTATTTATACAGCTGGGGCATCCCATCTTATTCACAAAAAGTTGCCTTGGCTTGGAATGGAAACCATGCTCATCTGGCCACTAAAATAAGGGTTTACAGCAAGAGAAAGGCATCTGAGAAGCCACGTTCTCAAACCAGCAACACCAGTTGCTTGTGTTTGCCTTCACCTCTCCCATTTGAATGAGGAGCGGACAAAACCAAAACGTTTCAAGCAGCACTAAGTCCTTGTTTAAGGGGCAGCAGGACGAGGGAAGCTGTCAATTCAATTCACACTGACACTCGGGCTTTGTGTGGCTCCTAGCCCTCTTGACGGCAGGTAGCTAACCTGTAGCAGTGCCCTGGCTCTGTCCGGCCGGCCCGCCCAGCCCGCTGGTTAGCTGAGGCTTGGGATATCCAGATGACTCTGAAAGACGAAACCCCAGTAATTTTGTCGTAGAAACGTTTCTTGACCTTTCCACAGTCAACCACGTATTTGATGCCCGGGATGGTAAGCGAGGTTTCAGCCACGTTGGTGGCTACAACACAGAGTCTCGTGCCAGGAGGAGGAGGCCTGAACACCTACAAGGAACAGATGGGCCTGTGAAACGTATTGCCAACAACAGAAAAAGGACACGCAGTCAGCTTGGATGGGTTGCAAAGGGATGACGACACGTATGGCACTGCAGGTGAAACCCAAAAGGGAGACCAAAACTTGGCTCTGTCTCCAGCTCTGGAGCTCTCTATCCAGCCAAGTTAATCCCCCTGAAACATCCAGAGGGGCTCTGGGTGGAGCAGACACCGGTGTTGTGTTTACACATCCTGCTGCCCAAAAGGGAACACCTCTGAAGCCCAAGAATTTTAAGAACTGCTTGTTGGCAGCAGGATCCTGACGTGCCTCACGGCTGTGACTACACTGAACAAGATACAGGACCATGGCTTTTCATCTCTCCCAACCTGCTGGACTGGCACATCAAGGAGATCTCAGCCCAAGCATGGCTTGCTCCCATCCCATCCCATCCCAATTTGCCCATTGGGCCATTCAAGTCTGGCCAAGATGGGTAATTTTAACTCACAAAGCACAGGCAACTTTACATAATGATCACACACATCCATGAGGATTGTTTACTCATTGTGAAAATAAACTCTTTACCTTTGCTTGTTTCTCTGGTGCTAGCAAAGAATAGAGTGGGAGAACAAAGAGTGGAAGGGATGAATCAGGTTTCTCATCTGTGGAGAAACAAAACAATATTCTTAAATACACGGTAAGTCAACCTCCAGGCTCAGCCCCAGCAATGTCTTCACAAACACTGCTTCATTTAGAACCAAAAAGCATTTGGTACAAAGCTGAAGCTGGAGAATCTTAACAGCCTTCCCTTGACACAGGCCTGATGTGCTATCGCACCAGTTTAGCAAAGGACAACCAGCTTATGTCCCACGTTTCACAGGTGACAGCAGATAAGGAATTTCTAATTCCTAAGTGCCAAACCTTCTTCTGAGTCTCCATCTCCTAAATCAAGGTCGATATCAGACCCCATGATATCATCATCAGTTTCAGCATCTCCGTCTTCATCTCCTTCATCCACTGGTACGACAGAGTAATTGTCCAGATCAATTTTGGGGAGTGCCTGAGAAAGACAGGGAAGACGACCACAGAGCATTAAGGGGGAACACAAACAGCACTTTTTATTGCTTTGAAAGCAAAGCTAAGCACTAACTCAAAACCTTTGTTGACCTGAAGGTGACAGAGGGATTGAGAGATTTCATTTGTATTTCAAGGCTGAGGTTCAGCATTTGGTAACTGCGAGAGTCAGAGGGGAATAACCAAAGTACTTTAAACAGCGCTTTGTGCCACGCCAAGCTTCTTCACTTGGAGGATACTGGGGAAATGGTAACATTTCTTTAATTCAGGCCCCTTCGGTTACCATGATCCAATGCCAGCGGACATCCCCTTTGTCACGGATGCACCAGTCCCACTTGGGTAACAAACAGCGAGATGAGGAGCAGCCCTGGAGCCAGCGAGTCTGGAAGTCCTCCCATTACAGTTTTATTTCAGTTGAGTGCTGACCATTAAATCTCCTGCCCACAGTATCCAGGGACACATTTTAGCACTCTGCTGCTCATAATGCAGTTACTGGATTTCCTGAGGGGACAGATGTAGGCTACAAAGCTCCATGCAAATCTAAACCAGCCCGGTGAGAAACACAGCTACGCAGGAGTGCTGCTTTGCAGGGAGGTACCTGCTCCTTCCTGTCTCTCAGAGGCATTCTACCCATCTCACATTACCATAACTCTCTTTCGCTTCCTCGATTTCTTGAATTTTCTGATTTCTTCCACTGATTCTTCTTTGTCATCATCTTGTCCTGCAAAAACAGACAGTGGAATTACTGTTAGCTAAGCAGAAAAGACAGTGGGGAGAGTATGGTCCCACTCCCATCTTTTTGGGGGATTCAAAAAGCATCACAGTACGAAAGCAGCAAATAATCACGTTAAAGGCAGGGGGGACCAGGACAACGCACAAGTTTAAGGTTATAATTCCATTTAGGAACCACACAGAGGATCGACAGCAGCACACACAGCAACTGCCTGCACTGAAGTTTAGGAGACGATTAGCGGAGCTGCATTAGAATTTGGCTTTCTAAAGACATCTCGGGAAACTCCACCATCCCGAAAATAAAGTCTCCAACAAGCACCAGCATTTCCACTTTAATTCACAACCAACAGAGTAACTTTAGGAACAAAGCAAGCTCACTTCTCAGTGGGATAAATTCAAAATTTAACAGTCCTTTATGTTAGAGCATTACCTGCAGTGCTGTTTTTCTGGAAAGGAAAGGCTTTCCTTAGCCTTCTACAGAGAGAGTGAACTTCTGCCTGGCCTGTTAAAAACACCAAAATCCCACCTGCAAGAGAAGAAACCACTCTCAACCTCAGCACAGGTGTTTCACCTTGGAAAGCTTCAGATCTTGCTCTTGATAAACTGAATGTACTGGGAAGTAACAAGGAGGAACAGGGTGTTTGACTGCATCTGTCTTCTAATACTCCCTCAAGAGGCACGCTAATGTAACTTGGATTTCACTGAAGGATCATTTTCACAAGAGAAACCTTTTCAGTAAAAGCACACACTGTATCATTGCAGTCTCACGTTCAACTTGCAAAACAAACCCCAAACAACCCGAAAACAAAACAAAACTCCCCAAAACAATCAACCCAGAAAACTTTAGGCATGTTAAGTGTAACGAATTTGAGAGGTTCCAGGCAGTGACCTTACCTGCGGGCAGCATGCGATGGATTTTACAGACCTTCCTGAAGCACTCCCCGCTGTAGTCATCCAGGGGGGTTTTCTTGTTAAAGTGAACGGTTACAGGGAATTGCCTGGCGTCCACCTAGACAAGAAACACAAGACAGGGTCTGTTTGCTGTCGTAAGTCCAGCACAGTGATCACAGCTTTCGCAGGAGAACTAGACAAGCCCACCCTGTCTTTCTGTTCAGCTCTTGGTTTGGTAACCTGCAAAGCACCAGACCCACAGAAGTTGTCCGTGCTGTTTATCCTGAACACCACAAAACCAAGCTAGGAACCAAAACTTTTCTCTCTCCCAGATCAACTTGGACTGAAGCTTTCTAGTTCTCCCAGACTGGAACTTCCTGCCCTCCAAGATAATCAGATTCTGCCAGGGCAGTTTTCTGATAAAAGTGGAAAGAAAAACACCAAGTCCCAAAAGCAAAAGAAGTCTAAACAAAACAGCTACTTTTTAATTGGTATCTGAAAGAGTTCAGCACCAACCGGAAAGATTAGAGTGCTCCTTTTTTAAAATTAACTTTATAAAGGAAGCCCATTGCATCTGACGCAGATCCCAGCGAGAAGAGCGATACCTGAATAACAGGAGGTGTAACAGAGAACAGCCTGCTGTTGTCGGTGAAGTCTTCAACGCGAAGGGTTGCTGACATGACGATCAGCTTCAGCGGCAGCCCTTTCTGCAGGGACACAAACACCTTATTCTGTGCCTAAGAGCCTACGGCAGTTCAGCTGCACACAAACCCAGGGCTGGATCCAAATCTGTGCACCAAAGCACTCAAAAAGTAACACAACAAAGGCACCACATCAAGTGACAGAAGAGACACACAGGAGCTGGCGCTCCTGATGCTGACAGGGCCCTGCCTCCACACCGCTGCATTCTCTCTCCATCTCTCCAACATCCGTGAGTAAACCAGAAACAGATGCCAAGCACTGCCCTGCAGTCCCCCAGCATTGGTCAGGGCCAAACGCTTCAGGACATCAGCCCCAAAACATCTCCTCCTGAGCATGGTGTTAGCAGCTTTTCTGTGTAACAGTAAGCATCTTGCTTTCTTAGCATCTGCTAATTTTAATTATTTACCTATTGTTTCCATCAGATTTCTATCTACTTCCATGTCTGCTTCCCTGCTCACAGCACTCTCTTCGTGTCCAACATCCCCCTCCCCAGCACACCCACATCTAACACAGAAACACTGCTTCTCTCACCTTCTCACGAAGGGGCACGATGCGAGACAGGAGGCCGATCAGGATATCCGTGTACATACTCCTTTCGTGGGCCTCATCAATAATAATGACTTTGTACTTTGAAAGCAGAAAGTCCTGAGAGGAGAGATCGATGTCACCACATGAAACCTCACCCAAGGACATCTTTTAAGTCAAGACAACCAACAGCTACACAAACACTGACACCCCCATCCTCACAGCCATAAGCCCCTCCTACAGATCTGAGCAGTTCAATACATTTACCCTACATGAACCAGTCTGGTTACCAAGGGTCTCTTCCTTGCTCTCATTTTACACAGCAAGATAACCTCACATTTAGAGACTTGAGCAGGAACATAGAACAAGGGGGAATGGTTTCAAGCTGGAAGAGGGGAAATTTAGACAGGATATTAGGAGGAATGTGAGGGTGGTGAGGCCCTGGCCCAGGTTGCCCAGAGAAGCTGTGGGTGCCCCCTCCCTGGCAGTGTCCAAGGCCAGGTTGGACGGGGCTTGGAGCAGCCTGGGCTGGTGGAGGTGTCCCTGCCCATGGAGGGGTTGGACTGGATGAGCTTTAAGGTCCCTTCCAACACAAACCATGCTGTGATTCTATGAATTACACTTTTGGGGCTGAAAGGAATTTTACTTTGAAAGGCTCACAACAAATCCTCACAAAGCAACTGGCCTCTCTTTCTACCTATACAAAATAATTCCCTTTTTATAACACTGAGGACAGCAACTTACCTTCTGAATTTCTTTCAGCAGCACACCATCCGTCATGAACTTGATTTGTGTGTCATCTGTAACATTGCCTTCGTATCGGATTTGATATGAAACCACTCTGTGAGGAAATACCAGGGTAGCCACAAGAAGCAGCGTGGGGAGAAACAGAAAATTCGCATTCAGACCAGGAGGCAGCTTTCAGCCTAACTAAATGAAAACTTAATGCCCAGCCAGGACAAAAAGCACAGGATCAGCTTCCCAGAGCCTGGCACACACAACGTGCTCGAAGCTGGGATATACAGCAATGTGACTTTGAATGATTTCACTGTTATGGGATGCTTTGTCATATGGAGACAAAGCAGGAGCACTTCCCACACACCATCTCCACAAAGCTCTCCCTAACTTAAAATCAACAAATCTGCATACGTATTTTTAACAGAACCCCACAGAGGAGTTTATAAGTAACCTTCCCCCAGTTCTTTGCCAAAGACTGAAGAAGCAGCGTGCAAGTCTTGATTTCAGCCTAGGACATACACAGAGCATCTCAGCATCACCTTCCTAGCAAGGTCTCAGCTCTTTGTCTCCTCACCTGTGTGACAAGTTCATTTCCTTCGCGACTCGCTGGGACATGGACACTGCAGCCACGCGCCGAGGCTCGGTGATCCCAATAGCACCGTCTGAACTGAAGGGGAAGGAAAGAAAAATAGGGGTTGTCTGTCTGTTTTAGAGAGATACATGCTTAGAAAGATGACAACAGGATTTCTGCACAACAGCTCTGAATTAAGTAGTTACCACTTACACAAGTAGCAGCACTTTCTGTGACAGTTAGAAGAAAAATAAAGAGAGGAAGCTTTGGGATTGCCCTTCGATTGATCTGAAGATGCATGCACCACACAATTCTGTCCCCCAAACGTTGTCTCTGCAATTCCAGCTCACTGCACCTCCCTCTAGCAATGGGATCCATTCCAGAGAAGACACTGAAGCTGGGGCAGCAGCAGCACAGAAGCTGATCGCACCCTGATGCAGCTCGCAAGAAGCATCTTAGGAGGTGCCCAAGCTTATTCACGGCGCCCACAGTGTCAGACAAACCACAGCGCTTTTCAAGGATGTTCTTAAGAAATATGCACTTCTTTTTGCAAAGGTAAAAACAAACCTCTGTAAGCAGAGGTTAAACTATGCCAGATGGGCAGGCAATATTATATATAAATATATAATA
>NW_010182843.1:0-20949 GCF_000695765.1 Mesitornis unicolor
GGGCGGGGCAGGCACCTCCTCCCACCGCCCGTTAACAGCGCCTGAGGGCCGAGTCCTGCTGTAGAGAGGGGGAAGAAAAGATGGCGCTGCTGAGGGCGCGGCAGCGCGGCTCCCCGGAGCATTTCCAGTCAGCTGGAGAGCGGGTAGTCGCGGCCCGCCCCGGGCGGCCCTCACAACAAGCGAGGGGGCCGAGATCTGTTTCCCGCTCTTGTGCGTGTTTTTTTTTCCTCCAGGAGGCACAGTGTAACATTGATAATAGGAGCTGTATAAGGTTACAGATCTTTCAAATGTCGCAAATTTACTTAGAGCTCTAGAAAACTGCAGTGAAGTGGGAGGAATGAGGAAGAGTTGTGACAAGATGGCAACATGTAACTTTCAGTATTGGCTCCCACAAGTCGTGAGAGAGCCTCAGTCAGACTTCCACTTCTTTTTTCCCGTAAAATTACAGAGACATATGAAACTGGAACAAAAGTCATGAACATCTCATTAAAAAGTACTCTGGTTTCTCATAAAGCAGTGCTAGCATTGTTGCTCTGGACTTTGTTTATAAAAATTGAGCGTGTTCATCTGCTAAGGAGCAGAAGGGTCAGCTCCAAAGAAACAACCTGAAGTACGGTTTCAAACCACACCGTAGCTTTCCTGCATGCCTTCGCTAGCTTAATCCCTTCATTCACAGCCCCAAAAGAGGCATTAAAGCAACAAGTTCTTAAATGGCTCAGTGGAAGGAGTGAAAGGCAAACAGTGACCTAAGCTACTCTTTTGGAAGTAGCCAGCCACCCAACTCCGTACTTTGTTTCCACTGCACCCTGGTGCAGAGGGGCCTAGATGACCTCCATGAACTGGAGATGGTTCACACCATGGCATGGTTGCACTTGGCCCAGCTGTTTCTCCAGATGAAGCTGTACAGAAGGTGGAAAATATCTGTGAAATCCACCAAAATGCATTTCATAATACAGACTCTCGCATTTGCAAGTGACTAGAGCCCACGTACCTTCCAAAGGTGGTGACAGCACAAAACAGAGCAGTATCTGGCAACTTTCAAGACTAGACTCCCTGTGTGCCCGCTCAGCTGTGAGCAGATTAGAAAATAGCTGGTTTGCTTTTTGTCAGATACAAATGACTTTACTCCGTCACACAGCTCAAAATTAAATGGAAAATGCTCATTTCAGCAGCTCCTCCATGACCTTGGCTTATGGTTGTAGCATTTTTGGGTGGGTTTGGTTTTTGTTGTTGTTGTTGTTTATTCTTAAAGCATAGTTGATTAAATTAATTTCAATTTGGATTTGTGTAATGTTTCTTTCATTTATGTACCAGTTCAGAATCTTGGTCAGGCAGGTAATTTGTCAGAATACACTTAAGTGAGAAGTTGAAATATCCTTAAAACCAGAAAGTCTTGGACCTTCCTTTCAAGAACTAATGCTACCAGCAGTGTCACTTACCTTCCTGTTACTGTATTTATTTATTTATTTAACAGAAGACTCAGGTGCCTGTGCATACAACGAAAGCAAACTACTAACTTCATGTAGGTACATACACATGATTCTGCATAGAAATGCAATCAACCAATAGCATTCAAAGAAACCCCATTCAACTGCAGGACTTTATTCAGTTTTTCCATTATTCATAATTTCTGTCCTTATGTTTTCTTATTGTCTATAGTTATAGACTGTAAAATTAGAGGAAAGAATACATGAAGCATCTTGGGATGCTAAAGAGTTAATTGTTTTAACAACCTAGATACAATTCAGACACTAAATCACATCAGACTAAAGTGTGACTGACAAAAACACGCTGCTGCTGCTGGTATGCGGCATAGAGTGCAGGAGTGAACTGCAGACAAGAATAGGGATACCAGAGCTTCATTGTAGCTGCTGGCTTTCACACACCTAATGCATCACACTGTAACAACCTACCCTAGATAATTCTTTAAAACATTACTCAAACATGGTCGACATGCCTTTATATTTTTGATGCAAATTCTTTTGAGCCGACAACCCTTCATTTCAATGCAACATAAAAATGCCAGTGCCATATAAAGAAAAGAGTACACAATATAACCACAGGTGATTTTTTTTCACCTGTGAGAGCACAGAGGGGCACAGTTCTGAGAAATACTGCTCCAAGGGGAGAAACAGTAGCTGATCATCATCTTGTCGCGCTGAAAAAAAATTCTGCTACCAACTTCAAAAAGGGATGGCTGGGGCTCATACGGCTTGGCAGCAGAAGCCTGTGCCGAAATGTAGCTGTTGGAACAGTTACCATGTGTGTATTTTTAAGACTGAGTAACCTACATTCAATATATTGACTAACTGAAATGCAGGTCTCATTTCAGTTCAACTCCCAGACATCTTTTAGTGAGATTGGCAAAAAAGGACTATCATGGGAGAATACTGAGCTACTCCAACTGGCTTTGCATGTTGTAGAATACAGTCAAAATTAGTATCTTCTCGCCTGTAAAAGTTCAGACTATAGAAGCATTAGACATTAATAGTAGAAAGCCTTGTTCCTTTTCTGCCCTCATCTGTCAGTGAGTGATGTTTTCAGGACAATGAAACAATTCAGTGTTTTTTCATTGAATTCACACATACAAAATCAAAAGCATTTAAACACTGTGCTGCTGCTTGAGAGATCTTGTAGGATATTCTTTCTCAAGAAGCAGATTTAAGTAGAATTAAGTTTTAATGCTACCAAAGGACAACTGCAAGATGGCTTTTTTCTAATAAAGCTTTTTCAGCAAGCCATGTGGTAGCTTCCCAGCAAGAAGGAAACTGCATTTCAAGACGTTTACTGTACTTCCGTGTTTTCTTTGCCTTTTATTCTTTCTGCTGAAGACTGACTGGAGCGACACACACTCACACCGACCCAATCTAAAAACAATGCTGTAATTAAGTATTCTGAGAACATAGCGTTTCCTTGTTCAAGGCTTGTAATTAAGTTAAATCATGTCTCATTTTTGTGTCTCAGTTTTAGGGATTTTTTTTGTTTGGGTTTTTTTTGAGGGTATTTTTAAACAAATGACATTTTCACTGTTTAAGGATACTAAAGTCTTAAAGGCTATGGTTTTATCTTTTAAAATCTGAAGACACAAAGCAAGACTTTTTGTGTAGCTTTCTTTTACTGTCTACCATATTCAATTTCTTTCTGCAATTCCACAAATTTAGGAGGCTACTACAATTCTTTCTTTACAATACTGCAAATGGATATTCTTTATCAACTAAGACAAAAAGCTGAAGGCAAAACCATCCCTTTGGCTCTATTAAAATAAATTCAGAGTAGTTCCATTGAAGCTGCCCAAATTCTGCCGTGTAAATCCAGAAGTCCTTTGTTTCCAATTGTTACACAATCTCTATCATCCCGACAGGCTGCTGTTTTCTCTTTTAAATTCACATTCAATGAGTACATGCAAAGGTTTTACACAAACAGGTTCTCACAGATTTGGCTGCAGTACTTCAAGATATTACTGCCCCCACCTGTCCACCCTGTACCATTCTTCTGCTGAAGGTTACCACCTCTGAAGCAAAACAGGATTTGCATTCACACCAGTCCCCATATTGGGACTTGCTGTCTCTGTTGGTAACCGCTGCAGATACCATCACCACTAAAGATCATTTGTCAAAGATGCAAAATCACTAAAGGATCAACTACTTTTGGAAGTTTTGCATAGATGCAGCCATATTGATGCAGACACATTGGATACATGCTGGTGTAAAACTGGTGTTTGTGTGACTGTAAATACCTTCAGACAATCCAGCGCAGCACATCTGTATGGAAGTCCTACAGCTCCTCAACATAATGCCTGTCCTCTGTAAAACACTGAACTGCTATGCAAAATAGTTACTCTCTGGGCTGGCGTAAAGGCAATACGGTGCAGGAAACCCTCCAGCTACAGATTTGTGAAGGCCAGACAGAAAGAACACATTTCAGGAATTATTCTGTATTTATCTTGAATTCCATCCAAAAAGGATGTTAAAAATAAATTGAGGAAATAAATTAACATTGCTTTTAGATGAGGACACTATTAATACATAACTAGAAGAGAACATAGTAGTAGGTTATAACGAACAAAATACAAAATGGCAATCTAAGTGGTAGGACTTTTGTAATTATTTTAAAGTCTGTAGGTCATTGCAAGGGGATTTCCTTAGCAAACAAAATTACTCAACACTAACAATCACGAATAATTAAAGATAAGTATGTGGAAGGGAAGCTACTGCTCCAGGCAAATGCTGCATGGAGGGAAAAATGAAAAAAAAAAAGGTAATAATAATTTTAAATTTGCATAAGCAGAAAGGCAGGTGATACCTTCAGCATACCCTTAAACTTCATGAGGTATGCTGTGGCAAAAACCTGTATTTATACCTCTACATAACATCTTGTTTTGAGATGGGTTCAAACCACAGGATTTAGGTTTCAGCTCACCACCTTCCATAGCACATACACAAAAAGCATAAGAATCTTAAAAGCCAGCGTGACCAGGTTTCTAAAGACAAGTTCTTTAGAAGGTGGATTTCCCATAGCTCATATTATCTTCAATTTATAAACAGTTTTGAAACAATCCATCTGTAAGATTTTGTAACACTGACCACTGCCATTTACACTGTCTCATGAGCAGTGAAGTCAGTATCTTAAGACTAGGTAGGGTGCTGTCCAAGCGCCCTGTGAACTCTCATTAAAACTTACTATCTAGAATCAAAACTGACTCGCTGGCATTTACAGGAAATCAGTAGCACATCTAGGGACATTACAAAACAGCTTGCTTTGCCTTTCTTAAAGGCCTAAAAGTAGACAGTCATCTGTGACCACAATAAAGTGTATGACTCGTCCCTAAACACCTAAAATTAGATCCCTCCAAACGTGGGTATCACAGGTAACAAACTGCTTCTCCTGTGACGGTACCGGACTTCACTGAGTCTTACTGACGCTGTGTACCTCTCTTGGCATTTTGCCGGCTGAGTGCAGGACATACCAAACAGATTACGCTAAATGTGAATCATGTGTCCAGCCTAATGTTTTAATGAATGTTTTCCGTGCAGGTGAGAATCATGAGAATGTCAACAAAAATTTATAACTGATAACTTGGATGCGTAAACTTAAATGGATCTGGAGTTGCCAAAACACCTGGGAGCTGCATTTCTTTTTCTATTCAGTGACTCCAGACAAACCAGTGGGGCAGGTCAGGATCTCTGTTTCTCAAACCTTTCGTGAGGGTAATGCACCTGGCTTCAGCACTAGGACAAACTGTCCATTCATTTCTGTCAAAGCGACCTTAATACAATCACCAGGGAATATTCAAAATAACTTTAGTGAAAACTGAGTACTTGGGAGACATTTTCCCCCCCTTCCTAAAAGATTAATGACTATTTCAGCACCTACAAGAATTGCCAGAATTGAATCAATGAAGCCTGCACTGAATCAACTCAAGGCCCACTTATGCAACAAGCATAAGCCAAGACCCTACCTACATACGAAAAAATCTTGCCTAAATGATTCCAGTACAAACCCCTTACATAACAGAACCACATCCTCATGCAGTGTAGGATGCTACGTAATGCCACGTTGCTACTGCACTGGTACTAGCGACCCAGGAGTAAGAGTTACAGAAATTGACTCATGCACATTCATCAAGCAGACATACTTGAATATGGCTCTGTTTCACTTTTTCCAAATGACTTAGTACATAAACAGCACTAAAAATACTACTTCATACATACCCATCTGCAAAAAAAAAATAGAAGTGTTACGTGTTTGATTCTGATTGTCACAAGAAGGAAAGACTACTGCAGCAAAGAGAGTAAGAAGTACTAGAAGGATTCAAGAATATCTCAAGTTGGAAGAGACCCATTAAGGATCATCAAGTGCAACTCTGGTCCTTGCAGGACTATTTAAAACTAAACCATATGGCTAAAATCATTGTCCAGACACTCCTTAAACTCTGACAGGCTTGGTGCTGCGACCACTTCACTGAGGAACCTGACCAAACCATCCTCTCAGTGAAGAGCCTTTTCCTAATATCCAATCTGAACTTCCTCTGATGCAGCTTCATTCCATTTCTTCATGTACCATCATACTCTTGCAATGTCCAACTGCAAATTTCTTCTTTTCGTACTAGTAAAAATTTAAGTATTTTGATACTTGGACTGGAAGTAGGGAAGGCAGGCAGCAGTTTTATCGCTAGAAACATAGTAAAGAGTCATAGGAATTTGAAGAGAACCTTGTCTCTTCAGCTCAGTGCTTGGGGAAAGAAGGGCCCCAACCGCTTCAGGAAGTGACTACGCTAAGATACTACTCACACTCATTTTGTTTACAAAACGTTATTGCCTATACCTTTGATAGCTGCTGCAGGTATTGCACTTCCATGTATGAGTTCTGTTTTCTAACCACTAGAGTTGCAGATAGGCACAAAGGCACCAGCAGACTGCAAGAAAGGATCTAAAACATAAGAGATCCCTACCTGCAATCTGCTAAGATTGTTTCAGCAAGAAATTCTCTTCAGGCTAGTCTAAACTGACACAGGTCTTCTGAAAGGAGAAAAGCTACACTGTAACTTCAATTAACACTTTGCATATAAATGTTCAGCATGTATTTTTATGTCTATAGAATAATTCACAAAAGGGCCACAGTATTCTGAACGTATTTAAACTTTTAATTAAGTAATGAGGGAGCAGTCACCTAAGTTATTGGCATTTTTTACTTACTAGCAAAATAAACAGCATTCAGCAATCATAATTCCCAAAGTTATGGTTCAGCATTCAGCAATCGTAATTCCCAAAGGTACGGTTCTCTGTTAAAAGGATTTCTTCGGCACAGAAAGTTATCATGACTCCAAAAGGTTATTAAACACAAGGTTTAAGATGCAAAATCATCTTGAAAACTTATCTGTCAGTAAAGGTTTTACTATGTTGATTCTCTCAGTATTTTTTGAATACAGTTTATCAGCTGTGGTCATATTGACAAACACAGTTTTAAATGCCTGGAACTATGCCCTGAGGAATTTCAATTACACCAAAAAGATACTTAAAACTATTACAAATAATTTAGGCAATTAGGACTATTGAAATAGTTGAATATACCTAGGAAATTGACAAATTGCAATTTTTGCTCAATATTCACTTTAGAGTCCTCCACACCTGGTCACAGCCAGGAAGGTACAACTTCACTTGTGCCATCTCCTGCTTTGGCAGGTAACAGCAGGGGTTTAACGCTGCTGACATAAGAAAGCCACTGCATGACTGGAAAGAGTCACTCATTGTTTAGGGAACATCTTGGTGGCAAAGTGAACTTGGAGATTTTTCAAGATCTCTTCTGTCTGTTGTGTGTGGATGTTTATCCTTCCAGCTTCCCAACAATGACCCATAATCTTGTAACCATAAACTATGATTACTGCCACTTCCTCCTAGCGCAACTCTTCTAGAAGAGCTTATCAGTTCGCTGCAGCTGGCTCAGAAGGTACAGCTGGCTGCCCTCTCCCCTGTCCACACCCTAAATTATTCATAATGTGTGTGTCAGCATACGCTACATGGTAACTTCTCCTTAAAAAGTCAGTGAGACTGACAACATTGAGCTCTTCCCTCTTTGTCCCCGCATATCTGCACTCTAGATTTCTTATCCTAATACACAGCAGTCGTTTCACCTATACCCATCTAGCAAAACTTAAGAAAGATTCTTAACCCAGTTTTTCAGTATTTTTACAAGCTCTCCTCCCAGCTAGAACCACTGTAGCAATTAAAAGATTCTTTTATAAGTTACCCCTTCCCCCTTTTTTCATGCTTTGCACCCCAAGAAGCATTACTTGCCCTAACAAATGCATAAAACACTGGTTCATAACTTAGAATGGCTCAGAGACCCCAGACACTGCCCAGCTGTTACATGAGAGATTGATTCCTCCTCAGACCAGGGAAGGCAGCAAAAAGCAGCGCTAAGCTAGCAGGGTAGGTGTAGGTGCAAGAAATGGGCAAAAAAGACATTCAGGTCTCTAAAAGGGTGAGGACAAACATTGCAGGGTGGCTGTGGGAAGGAAAACAAGGTTAGGAGGGCTGATAGGTCAACTACAACGTATTTCTATATCAGGTCTCCTGCCCTGTGAACCAGAGATGACCTAGCCTAAGTTAAGCAGCAAATGGCAACTTCTCTTTTCATCTTCCTCTTTTTTTTTTTTTCTTCCTGTAAAGCACAGCATAATGCATGTGTGGCCAATGAGATGCCATGTTAGAAAAAGAGCTGTTTCAAGGAAATAGCTTTATATCCAACAGTTTCAAGGTAACTGGTCAATGGCTTTCCACAAGTTTTGTCTTTTCATGTTTTCGTTCTGAAAAGTTGGAATATTTTTCTGCAGCAGTATCTGAAAGATTATGTGCAAAAATATGCTTCAGGGTTACCTGCATTTTGTTAAAGCTCAAGTTTTCTCCATTCATGGTTAATCCAAGCAGAATGTGTTTTTACTTCTTTCCCAATTTACAAACAAAAAGCTAAAGCTACAGAAATTCACCTCCTTTGCACTGAAACAGTAATTCTGAGTGTGAAGTGCTGCACATGTACAGCAGGAGTGGAAAAAAGCCCAGCTTAAGTAACAGCCACCTACCCACCTCTGCTCTAATTCAATTGCTTATGACTGTCTGATGATACCCTGAAGTGCAGCTTTTAATGACTTTGGAGTGGATTCTCAGGAAACAAATTATTATGCAAAAAAGACAGAGATATCCTCATGAAATACAACTCAAACTGTAAAAACATTAAGAACAGTTAGCAGTCAACAATATAAGCAGGGGTCATGATTTGTTTACAGAAGAAAGTCCCACCTCTTACACTGGTCAGACCCAGTACCTGCCCTTGACCCATTTCAGCTTGTTACTGAGCCTGGAACTCATGCCCAGCCATGAACTCCCAAACCAAAGGAATTTTATAATACAAAAATTGGGGTCAAAGAAGACTTACATTGGCATACACTATGTACTTAAGTGCACACTTTGGCTTATGCATTTCAGTTAACTTCTCTTTGTAGACAAACCACGCGAAACTTTGTTCTGCTTTTCATAGCACTCTTACCAATGTAAAACTCCCATCTTCTGAATGTAAGAAAAACCCATTATTTACGCAAAGCTAACTGTATTAAGGACTCAAATTATATAGAAATTATTGTATCCCCAAAATTTTACAGCATTACTACTACATTAAAAACATACTGTAATAGTTTGCAAAATAAGCTTATGCAAAACCACATTCATTCTTTTTTGGAGGACTTGTATTTATTTCTACTATAATTAACAGGAAACTTGCAGAATCACACAGTGGTTTAACACACATTTAATGGTACCCTGCCTTTATAAACTTATGTGACAAGATTTTCTACTTATGGTATCACTAAAGCAAGAAAGCTTCCTCCAAACAGCATGCATCTCACTTGCACCCACTGTAATTGAACTGGCTAATGTATTTCTATATGGTTTGTCTTCTGGCCTTTCAAAAAAGAAAAAATCCCAAACCTCTCAGAGGTCAGCACTGTGGCTTCTAATAGAAGTCTCCTGAAACTGTAAGGAATGAAACCCTCACCGGGCTTCACAGCAAAGAGGAAAACTGAAGAAAGAGTGAAGTGGAAGAACATAGGTCTACAAAAGCTGACCAAAACACACAGAACACCAGTAAAATCTGTACTTCTAAGTTTGTCAAGGCACAGATGTCAATTAGAGCAGACAGATATGCTTCAGAGGTGCAGGACTTTAAGGGACTTCTCACAGACAAAGACTGAACACTCAGTCTCAAATACTAAATTCAATTCTGCAGCCAGCACCAATCCATTCTACAAATGGATGCATCGGTGCCATGTTCCAGAAGCTGCCTGGTTCTCCAAGTTTGTTACCGCCAACAGTGATACTTTCCTCAGCACTCTTCCAAATGCAGCAACAAAATCTAATACTCAATGAAGAGATCTGGACCTCTTACTCCAGTAAGAGCATCCCAAACCTTGCAATAGGAAAAAGAATAATTATTATATTTAATAGATCCTTTTCTAAGATATCTGTGAATTAATTAACCTGCACTCGCTGTCAGAGCAGGATTAATACCGTAGCAAAGAATCCATTAACCTTGTTTCAGCAAGAGTATCCTTTGCCAAAGAATTAAGTTTCATACTGAACAGTGGCCTTTGCCAAAGCTATGACACACCTACACTATTTACATTGACAAATTTCTCAGAAGGAAGGGGTTATGGACTCACTAAGCTCTGTACATAAGGTTGTACATAAGTTCCTCACTTAGATGCCAAGAGGATCTGAGTTGCACGTTCAGTAAAAGGTTATGTTCCAGAAAATTCACTTAAGAAAAAAAAAAGAATGTCAGGACTTGACTATACATGAACATGGTTTCTTTTCAGACTTACACCAAATACTGTCAGATAAGAAGTGCTGTGGCTTACCTGGCCAGAGGGGAAAAAAATAGACTTGATTTTGAAACAAGCATAGGCTTCCCTTTTTCTCAGCATAGATGAAACTATCACATTTAGTGTCTATCAATGTTTTCTAAGATAAGAACATCACCAGTTAGGCAACTCTTCAAGAACACAGGAAACAGCTTAATTTGCACATTCCCTCTAATGCATCATGACATCACATCCGAGAGACTTAAACTCGAGTCAAAAGTCCCATGCCAGTAAAGGCACTTCCAAATGCTGTCACAACCTTAGTATGCCAAAGCAGCTGGAGCAAAACCAGGCACCCCGCTCTCCAGCTTGCACTCCTCCCATGGGGACAAAGTAGTGTCACCACCTTGTAAGCAACTGATCATACTCTGGACACATTAAGTCTGCGACGGACCACCACACAGTTAACACAAAGACGAGAAGAAGCTGAGGCAAAAGCCACAGTTACCCAGATGATTTGCAAAGCCTAGGATTCTAAAGTACAGAGCTTGAGTATTTCTGCTCGAAGCTCCTGAAGGTGAACCAATCTCAACAGCGGTCATTGAAAGAGAGCAGCCTTCTCTCCCGGAGTCAATCAGGTACAAGCCCAGATAAAAGCTGTTGAAAAACATGTTCTGATCCACACTGTATGCCTCCTGATGGACGACTGCTCCCCTCACAAACAAATAACCTTCACTGTTTAAAGAACATACTGAATTCTCAAACATTTCCAAACGTGACCAAAAAAACTATTTGGGGCAAACAGGGATGTTTACCAGACATTCTTAAAAATAATTCTCAAGTACTACTTTACACAGAGCTGTCCTATCAAATTCAGTTTCATTTCTGGCACTAATGACTGTAAAGATTACGCTTGTCACCTCTCCTAACCTAACCACGACAGACAGCTGCTCCAGAAATAGTCACAGCAGTGACTGCTGCTCACCTGGAAGCTACTAAACTCTTTTCCCCACAGCTGATTCACATTAAACAAACCACGTGTCACCTCACTGCAGTACAAAAAGCTGACAACTTTGAACTACCCCTGCAGAAGACAGAGTGCTTTCTTCTACATGAAACAGGAGACCAAAGTTACTGCAGCGTTCATGAGGGAGAACAGTCAAGTCCCAAGTTATGGGCACGGGCTAAACCACCACGAACACTGACTTATGGACGGTGCTATACACACCTGCAAAAGCTTGCCTGTCCACACTCTGAACTGCTATTCTTCAACACTCTAACCCGGGCACTTAAAATTACAATTTGTCAGCTATTTTATTCCAGATTATTTTGAACCCAGCTAGTTTTACACTGGTCTGCATGAACTGACAGCAAGGCATCTTCACTTCACAACATGGGCAGCTGGTTAATTACATTCCACACCTTCTCTTTACATCATACAATTATCCAGGCTTTCTTCCCATGTTACCATACTTCCTCTGCACTAGTCCTGCACTGTTGCCAATATACAAGACTTCAGCTTTATATTGAAAATAATTTAGCCATAATTCTACCTACCTTCTAAATATGCAACAATTGCCTATCAAGATCAGAATCTAACAGTTCTCCAGTTTATGCCCATTTTTTATATTGATGTTGAAGGCACTGGGGTAAAACAGCAACCTTCAGTGTCACTGAGAATGGAACAGCATAAAGCCAATTATTCCTATGAGTGGCAGTTTTTTAGTTTTCAGGTGTTAAGGAATTAGCGTAGTCTGTGTTCTAGCAAAATAACCTCTATAACTTCATCCATGATCAATGAAGGATCTTATTTATCTCATTCCATTGTTCTCGTGCTGATGTGTTTCATTTAACTCTAACGGAGATGGCTGTCTGAGCCTAGTTTTCATGGTCAAATCTACACACAAACCAGGGTAAGAAACTGAATTGAGTTTGGGTTTTTTTTTTGACGCCTATAAACGTAGCAAGAAGTCTTCAGCTGAACACCAATTTCTACTATATTTCAAGATTTACTAGAGATTTGCAGACTGAAGGTTTCTTCTGAATCACCAGCCACATCTGATGGACCTACCGTATGTGCTTCAGATAATAAAGCCTGTAAAAACCTCCTATTTTTTACAACAATGAAGGATTTGAAATAAAATGGCTGGAAAGAACAATTGAGGGGAAGCTACAGAAAAGAATAAAGTTAAGAAGTTATTTAGAACATTTCTAGCTGTGAATGCTTAAACCATTAAGTTATCTTTTAATTAACGCTAATTCTTTTTTGCATAAGCAGTTATCAACTCTAACAGGGCTGGTATGGTACATCTGCACACCTACCTACTAACTGGTTGTCTTTTAATCATTTGCTAGTTCTATTCCTCTGTCGCATCTACAGCCTTTATATAACAACTGTGTGTACAGTGCAACTGAGCAGAACGCTTTTATACACACATGTAAAAACGTGCTTATAGTTATTTTTTCAACCAATACAGAAGACACTGTGTGCATCAGCAGAGAAAACCAAAAATATCCCTAACCAATGCTACGGATTTTTCCTGCATCCTGAAAAAACTAAAAAATGTGCTTAAAACCACTGAAAATTTTTCAAGTGAAATTTCAGTAAGCACTAAAATAGTGGTGTCAAATTCAAACCCCATTTGAATATAGCAAGAAATCTTTAAAATATTCCAGAAACAACACTGAAGTCCAAGTTTCTTTCCTTGTTACATGTCTTGGCTTGACACTTTGTTCTCTATAAATACCCTTCAAATAAAAGCCATTAAAAAAAATTTTGTTCTGTCCAAGACTTTCAGGATAGAGCTGGCTCCCATTTACTGAAGCTATTATTGCATTTATCATCCTGAAAAAAAGTCTTTACAGCTCGACGGGACAACTCACTTCAGTGTCTTCCAAAACCTTCAGTTAAAGTGATGTTAAAAGTATTTTCTTCCCCTTCATATGTTTCACAGTAATCAAAACCTACTACGTACTTTTTAGACTTCCTGTGGTTTTGGTAGGTACACTACTCAGAAGAAATAATTAAGCTTTTTGTTTTGGTAAGGGTTTTAAAATTCTTTCATCATCTTACCAGCTCACATAAACCAGCTCCTCCCCTTGTCCCCCCACCCCGCTTGAACAGCGAGCCCAAATACAACTCCTGCAGAAAACCTGCAGACGACACTGCAGAGACTGCATGCATTTGTTAACTTCTACAATTCACCCGTCATTCTTTCATCAAAACACGTACCTTCTAATTACAGAAAGTTATCACAAAAGTACCATTACAGATGTACAAGAGAACTATAGTGGTCCAAACAAGATTTCCATCTTTCAGGTAATATTTCACTATCTCCTCCTTCCCTGACCCTTCCTCATCCACACCTCCTTGAGTTTCATAAAGCCGTACATCTCAAGGCATCTTTGTAGTTCACCATGTAAGCGATTTCAGGGGCTAAGACTCCAAGACAAAGTAATAAGCATCAAATGAACTTAACTACCAAATAGGTGAATGCAACATGTTTGCAAGCTTAGAAATATAAACTTTTACCTCAGTTGTAATGTTACTAGCAGCTGCATTTTAAGCGTATCCAATTTGCCAGCAAAATGGTGTAAGCAAAAATCTTCTGTTAGCAAAGCAGAAATACTGCATGAACTGCAACTTCATTAACAAACTTCAGAGCATCATTTCAGTGAGGCATGCGCTGTTCGAAGAACCCAGGTTTCTAAATTTCAAGCCAACTAGACTTTAAAATGAGTTAACTTTCACAGTTTACAAGCAGAACAAACCATGTCCAAACTACATATTCAAATTTTTATAAAAATTAAGGTTTAACATTTATTTTACATCTAGCTTTCCACACCCATGTGGGGACAAGGAATCAGAATGTACATAACTATAAGCAGTGCAAAAGTGGTGCCAGTGCGAAGTCACAGATGCACAATAAACTGATAGTACAAGACTAGAGAAAATGAAGCTATGGATGTTAAGAATGGAGACAAAAAAAATCAAACAAGGAAAAATATGAAGGAAGAGGGCAGGAAAGAGCCAGATGTTTAATAATGCCCTTGTTGCTGCAAAGATAAACTAATGGCACAAGACAATGTTTCTTGTAGAACAAAAATCCAATAGCAATGAGTCTTTATTCACGTTTAGTCACCTGACATGAGGAAAGTGTCTGTTGCATTAAAATAGTCAATGTAAATGGCAGCATGGCTGAACATGTCCTTTTCAATGGTAACGAACATCCCACATAGTAAAGTCACTTCAACACAGCCTCATGACAATTCCCACATCAAAACAGTACTTTATTTTATATTTTTGCCTCGTCATTACTCCCACATTAAGATCTTTCAGCTGTCAAGTGTACAAGGTGACGAAAAAGGTTCTCAGTCAGCAAACACGGGTGCATCAAGAAGGATCTCCACAATGCACCACTTCAGGTCTGCTGGGTCCCAAGTCCATCCTTGAACGCTGGGCTCCCAGCACCACGTGTAGCACACTACTACGGCTACACTACTATGTTAGCTTATTAATTCTGCATACATCAGGCCGAACAATGTGTCAACCTGCATCAGACTGAGCATTGTAACTGAAAATGGCAGAAGATTCACTCTATTGAACTTTACATCATTATTTGATGTTAAACAATGAGGCAAATCCCAACAGTATATACAAAAACCAGCTTTGCTTTTACAAAAGATTTTGTTTCCCATATTGATTAATCCAGGCAGCTAACTCATTGGTTTATGCAACTTTATTGAAGAAAATAAATCAATTACTAGTAGAGCTATTAGTTGATCACTCATCCATTGACAACTTGCATCATTTATTCAGTGCTATATTAAACAGTGTTTTGGAAGACAGATTAACTAATAGCTCCAAGCCTCCTAACAAAATTTAAATGAATTACAAAAATGTTCTTAGACCCTATTTTGGAATACAAGGGATGTCTGACTTCCAATTTCCATTCTCTGTAAAACAAGAACTGGTCATTCCTTTATTGACATGCATAAGATACATCACATTTTCTGTTCTGCTGATGCTATAGTACCAATTCTCCAGACACACCAGTTATGAGCAAAAGTATATAATAAAACCTCAGTTCTCTAACACTGGAAGGTTTGGAACAAGATGGATGTTGCTACAGCAATGTTACTTCTTTGATGGGAGAAAACTGAACATCCATCTCCCCTCCCCCCTTCAGGTGACATCTTCAGGATCTGTTAGAGCAGTGAGGAATGTTTGTTTGTTTTTAATCTCATAACCAAGTTAGAATGAAGACATTGGCCACATAATACACATGCTCCATTAAAAAAAATTCTGAATCTTGGGCAATTGTTCTTGTGTAACTACTTTACAGATTCTAAAAGCAGTTATTGTCCAAAGCTGGAAGAACTAAAGTCTTCTCAGATGAGCATGTGCATGAATGGAAGGAGGTAAACAAAAAAAATAAAAAAGATGAGGTCTGATAGGGGAGCAGCCGGATAAGAAAAATCAAAAAAAGGAACAGTAATTTAAAGTTTATTCCAGCTATAATGCAGGTTATTCTGACTTTAAGGTAGCATCACATGGCATACTTCTGAGTCCATTCCCGAGATATTCTGTTGTACCTGCAAACAAAACCAGGAATTTAATGAGCATCAACACGAAAACTACAATTTTCCTAAGCAGTTAATGATTACTTATCACTTTACCCCCATCTCCTCATTTTCTCCACACAGAGAAGTCTCTTTCTATACTAAGATACTCTCGAACTGAAAAAAACTGAACAAATCCCTCCCTTAGACAAACTAGGATATTCTCAATTTGTATGAAATATTTCAAAATTAAGACAAACAGATCTGCTACAAGTCTGTTGTGAAAACTACTGAAGGTCAAGGAAGGAATAGAGACCACCTGGGGTAGGAGAGGCAAGAGGAACATTTTGTTTAAATATTGTCCTTAGGTAAAGATTACTGAGTATCACATGCCGTAAGTACAGATTACTTGGTTAATAGTATCATTGGGATGTCAAATTTCCAATTTTAGAGTAAAACAGTAAGCATTTCTTCACACTTAATATTGTCTTTCCACATGAATATACTGCTCAAACAATTTTTAAAAAGGACATTAAAAGAATATTAAAGTACACTACTTCCACAGGAATTGAGCTGACAATTAGTTTATACTTAACTCCATGCTTGTCAGTAAAAAGTTAATTTTCAACTATACAAGCAGAACATAACCCCCATACCTTTTCCTAGTTTACATGTAGAAGATACACACTGCTGAATATTAAAAAGCTGAAATTTGGATTGCCTAAATTCACTCACATCTACACATGAGGTCTCACTACAGGGCATCCCTTTTAACAACATTCTGACAAAGTCTGGGTAAATACTTACCAGAACAACTTGACAAGCTGGCTCAAAACTCAATTATGTCTTACTATGTTGTTTTGGGTTTTTTTGGCCATGCAAGAGCAGTATCTGTGAGGAATAGTGACTAGCCAATACATTTCACACTAACCACAGATCAAGCTGTTAAATATCCAGGTTCAGTAACTGGTGCATCCATTATCTGTTAGTTAATCCAGTGCCTTAGAGCATGCAGCACCCAAGTGCTGACAAGTTTCCATTTTGTTAAATGCACCATAATGTGCAGATATTCTTACCCTACAGCATAGCGTATTTCTCTGTCCACTCTCTTGCTAACCTATTGTACCTAATTGGACAAGTACATTTAACATTAATATATAATAAAAACAAACAGTCTACTTCATAGAATTCTATCTGTGCAAAATGCTGAAAACACAAGAAAAAAAATGTTGTTTCAATGCAGAGGGGAAAAAAAGTTATGAAGGCTTTCTTCAAGGGGAGCACCAAAATTAAAGGCCAAGCTCTTACCAAAAGAAAACACCAAAATAACAAACCCATCTTTTCCTCAACACGAAGATCTAACTATATTCTATTTATGCATAGTAAGCAAAAAATTGAGCAATACATACTTTAAAATACTGCCACACGTATGAGAAAAAGCTAGTCTCTCCTTCACCCACAAAGAGACAAAGTCCCTTCGTTTTTAAATTATGCAGTACCAAGAATAGGTACAACTTTGACACACAAGTTCTCTCCATCCCAGATTTTCACAGAAGGCTCACTCAACACCATTGCTGTCTGCCAATGCACTCTTACAAAGTTTGTTAAAGTATTAATCTTAACGCAACTCTGTACTTACTTGTCTCTGTCTGTTTTATAGATACGTGCAATCTCTGGCACTAGTGGGTCATCTGGATTTGGATCACATAACAGTGAACAAATGGATAAGAGAACTGTTAAAAAAAAAGAATTCTCAATAGCAGAACAGGAGCAACAATCTC
The DNA here is from genome assembly GCF_000695765.1 of Mesitornis unicolor. Lineage (NCBI taxonomy): Eukaryota > Metazoa > Chordata > Aves > Mesitornithiformes > Mesitornithidae > Mesitornis > Mesitornis unicolor. The sequence goes on from NW_010182843.1 coordinate 17,695, forward strand.
AGAAACAGTGCACAGATCTTTGCATTAGCACAATCTCAACATAGGAGATTACTTCAAAAGCCTTTTCCTGATATATGGTCAAAATAATTTTGTAACCCACTCTAAACAAGAGGCCCAGAATGACTTAAAAGTTGGTAACAACTACTTTTTCCTATTTCCCAATACTTACAGCTGTCAGCAAGCACACACAAGAACAGCACTGTTGTCTCCTACTATGATGCAATACAGCAGCCAACAAAAGCATGTTATGTATCCTGATGATCAGCTTTTCCATGGTTTTAATCACTAAAACTAGAGTTTTCGCAAATTATTTTTTATTTTTAAATCAGACTGAATTCTGTCGTAGGTAAGGCTGTAATACCCTGATCTACACTGATAAAACCACGCATGTGTTGTAAAAGGAGTAACACTATTGTAGGCAGCTATAAGGATTTCATCCTCTCCTCTCACAGCAACTTTCAAAGACAAACAATAGTGACAGCATTAAATCATAGCGAAGCCACATTCAAATTACAGACCTACTCCTTGGACAGACAGGAATTACAAGCTCTATAGACAAAGGAGCACTTTGATGATCTTTTGAAGCCACAGTGACCAGTGGCTTTGAGGCAAAACAAAATTTCACCATTGTGAAAATATCTGAAAATTAACTTATTTGCTATAGTAAAATGAGAAAAGCTACAAAGCTTCTACTGCAGCACATCATCAATTTATCATGAAGCAGAATCAGTAAGCTTAGTTCATGAAGCAATGCAATACAACGCCAGTGCACAGTGGCAGAAAGCAACATGTATCAATAACAGTTTTCTTTTCATCTACCACAAAGATATGCCAATATAACCCTGCATGTAGTCAGTCAAAAAACCTATGCAAATCTGAATATTAAACACTGACTTCAAATGATTATTTTAATTAATATGCAAGCATGTATCTACATGGACAGCTGCAAACGAGCAGTTTCTCACCCTTAGCTCAAACAGACCACCACAGGCCTGTTTCAATCCAAATGCTGGCAGATTCTTCTAAGACCAAGCTAGTAAGCTCTGCTAAGAATACTGAAGCAAATAAATGGCCAGACAATGCCTGCTACAGCCACATAGCAGATGGTCTTAGAAAAAATAAATATCCATTAAAAACACAGCAAGATCTCATTATCAACTTGGCAAAACACAGGCTAGAACAAGCAAGGAAAATCAAGAGATGAGTAAGAACTGAAGACAATCAAAGCTAAAAGCACAGCGTTCAACACAAGATGGAAACATTCCTCCTTCACGGAAGTTACCTTTAGAAATAGTTAAAGCAGGAGACCACTGTGATCTTAGAATATCAAGACAAATGCTGCCATTACTGTTAATATTTGGATGATAGATTCTTGTTGTAAATGCAACCTGCAACAACAAAAAATAAAACAAAATATGCAGTGTCTTTTGGTCTATGATGACAATGACGTCACCCTTTCTTCTCACTCAAGGTGTCAGTCAACTCAATTTACTCTAAAAAAATGGATTAAGCACTTAAACTGTATCAAATTAATGGAAATGCACCTCTCAGTTTCCAATTATTAGACACTATTTCAAACACAGAAGGCAAGCATGAGGCTGTTTTAATCACAGGTGCGTGCATGATGATGAAGACACTCGACAGAAGTGCCTGAACCACAGTAACACTGCCATCACAGACCTAAAGAACTTCAAACATTGCAGTCGCTCCAAGTGTGCACTTTCATATTGACTGGAAATTGGACGACAATGCTAGTGGCTGACAAAGCTACAAAAACCCCATGTATTTCACAATTATCACCAAATTCTAACGAATACCACCTTCACTGATTTTAGGCACTCAGCAAGGTAATCCTTATCCATAGTGCCACACTCCGATAGACCAACCCACACAGTTATACTGTAATACCTGACAGTCCCCACAGCAGGAAAAAAGATAACGAGTTTTCCTATAAACTAAGAAAAACAGAAATAAAACCAAACATCATTCCAAGACACCTTTAGAAGTCATGTATATGAATTTGCTCCCAAAATACATGCTAACACAGTATGTCAAAAGAAGCGAGAACTTGTCAGCATCTGTGTTGTAATATTGTCAATTTCTGTCCTTACTGGGTTCTTTAAAGAGCACTAATTTCACAAATGAGAAAGCAGTACTTACCTTAGGTGGTTTGAAAGGGTAGTCTGTAGGAAAGTGAATTGTCAAGAAGAATACACCACCCTGATATGGACTGTCATTCTGTCAAAGCAAACAAATAAGTCTCCTATTATCATCTTTTGGACTAAATATCACTGCAGATGTTGTTTTCAAACAAATAAAAGGAGAGGAATTTTTTTTTAGCAACTGCTTAATCCACCAATACAAGAGAGATAAAATTAAAATTAAATTAGTACTTCGTAAGTCAAACAATACAGAACAGATATAGGTCACTTTCTGTATGAACATCTCCAACCTAATGCTTCATAGAAAACAGCTTCTCAGACAATTCACTCAACTTGACAAAAGCATCTCAATGCCTCTGAGACAGCTCCAAGAAGTAATGTTAACAGAGCAGGGGTCCTGTCAGGTTTAAAAACCTCAAGTTCTGTGTTTGGAGCTTATTTCTTACAAGCACACAAGTTTACAGTGGCCAGAGACAGCTCTAAGGGCCTCCCATTCCTCTTAAGTTTTATCCTTGGCTTAGGTGTTGCTCAGCCCTGGAGAAAGCCTAATAATACACAACTAATTCCTTGCTCCTTAGGAAAAAAACCACAACCAACCAACCCCACAACAACAACAAGAAGCAGCCTCCCACCCTACCAGCACCACCAAGCAAACAAGAAACCCCCAGTCAAGATTAAAGTGAATTCTTCCTCTCTTTCTGTATTAGAAATTCACTGTCATTTGGTATGGAAGAGTATTTTACATTTCCTTGCTCCAAGTAAACAATTATGGGGATAATTCATTCAGGTGTTAACTATTAGCAGTGAAGCAACACATGGAAGTAAAAAGCTGATAGTAAGCACAGAATAAATGGAGTGACTCAATAAGGATAAGTTACTAGTTACAAGGAAAAGGTGCAAGAAGTTTTTACTTGAAACTACAGCAAAATTTCTGAAAGAGAGCTAACAATTTTGTTGCTTAACCTCAAGACTACAATGCTTTCAATTCCAGATTCAGGGCTAAGGAAAATGAATTTGAGACAGTGTAAACTTCTGCATTACGTGTAAACTGAATATTTGTATTAACTGCGAGAACACTTCACCAATGTAGGGA
>NW_010182843.1:20980-36230 GCF_000695765.1 Mesitornis unicolor
CACTTAGTTAAATACCAGAAAATGAAATTCTGCAACACAAGGACTCAAACCTGAAAACATGTAGGTTATACTCTACCTAATCTCTGCTGAAAACCTAGCAATCAAGATACAACCTCTTGTATTTGGTCAATCAATACTATGTGAGGCCTGGAAGAACTAGAAAGTAACCCTTTTACTGCACATGCTCTGGGGATACATTTTAGCCATTACAGAAATCCCTCTTAGAATGTGCTAAAGCAAGGCAAACTCTTACATCTATCTAGGAAAATCACAGCCTGCGTAATACCCTGCTGAGATAGAAGGCTGATGATTGGTTCTACAACCCTTGGCTGTTATTAAAGGGACTAAGCAACACTACAGGAGCACCAGAACCGCTAACAGCACACTTCTGTCAGGATACTGCCCAATTTTTAAATGGGAACCTTTTGACAGCACAAAAGCCATATGGGAAAAAAAGGAGCTGTACATTATTAAACCAGAAGGAGAAGCTAAAAATAATAATACAAATTTAAATTCAACTGATGTTTAATACCTTATGACCATGCAGACACCAGCCGCATAAAAACATACTTAGTATAGTACAGAACACTCTTTGTGATTTAAACATGAATTTAGCTATTAAACAATTTTCTCTTTTTGGGGCACCTAGTTACAGTCAATGAGGACCAAAGACTTTGGAATGGGGAGCCATTTTTCCAGCCAGCTGAACCTCCAATAAGCACATTTTCCCCAGTGATCTCCTAAGACCACACTGGTAGCCTTATATAAAGCCAGGGCAATACAGCATCACTGATATTTAATTCCTACTCTGTTGCCTCACCAGAAGCATCATGTTGTTGCTGCAGGTCTACTGGCATCCAATACTTCTCTTCTCATGTTACACAAGGTTTTGTTTTCTAAATATAGAAAGCAAGGCAAGCACTTGCCTTCTTTAACAAGGAAAGAGTCACATTCAGATGCTTACTGAACACTTAGCATAGACTTCTTTCCTCCAATCATCACATCTCAGTGACTTTTCCCCTTCTTTTCCTAAAAGCATTCAAGATCTCAGTGACACCAGACCAAATAAAGATTCCCTGTTCTGCTCTAAGATCCACACAAAAGCATCCTAACTGATTTCTGACACTGGGACCAGCTCCTAGTACAAAGTTCATGCTAGATTCAAACTTTAGAAAAAGTTAAATGTAAAGTTTCTAGGTACTAAGTGATAATGCCTAATATTGCTCTAGAGATAATTTCAACTGAAATACACGTCCTCATAAAACAGTCCAGCAATAAAGTAAGACTGATTTTTTTCCCCCCTCCTTCATTTTTTCTTACTGTAAGGAGTACCTCTAGAACTAAAGTTGGATGAGGGGAGTGAAAAGAAAGTAAAACAACCCCCCCTAGTTTCCTCCTGAGTAAGATCTACTAGCTTAATATTACATCACAAGAATTAGAATACTTACAGGTCCCATAATTGTGGCTTGCCAATGAAACACTACAAAAGAAAAACTCCGCATTATTATCTATGCATGATACGATTTAAGGTAGCAGAGGAAAACAAAACTGAAGGTTACTTACTGTCATCTCCAACAGGACCTACTGTGCTGGAGGATCACGGGCTAAGTCACTAAGTTCCTTTAGGAAAAAAGAACAAACAAACCTCTTCAGAAACAGAATGACAAAAAACTCAGTAATTTTTCACTTCATGCCCAGCAAAAACCTTTAACAGTTTTTCCATACACAAACACAGAATGTGCAATAATAGCAACCAGAACCACCAGATCAGTATAAAAAAAAAGGTCTTTTCTAAAAAGACAAGCACCAAAACCGACTATGAAGGTAAACTGCTACAGTGACTATGCTTTTCCAAATACATATCACTGCTGCAAAGACACCCCAGCTGAAGAAGAGACAGGAAAGAGAGCAGGACACAGAGCCCAAAGTGGGCAAAGTCCAATCACCTTCTGACCAAGATTTTCAGGGATTCAGTCTTAGCCAGAGAAGGCTGGAGGGGGAAGAAAGCAAGCTACTGATGAGTCTTCATGAAGCAGAAAACATCATCTAAGTAATATTTGGCATTAAAACTCAGAACAGAAAGAGTGACAGGAGGGTTGGAACTAAATGATCTTTAAGGTCCCTTTCAACCCAAACCATTCTATGAAGAAAAAAAAACAACAACAAAAACCAAAGAGCGCAGAAATTCATTTTCCCCACTACCGCCAGCAGGGATGTATCTTGCATAAATTAAAGCAGACAGGAAAATTAAAGAGGTTGACAAATGTTGGAATCAAGCAAAATGCCTGTATTTTTTATTTTAAACTTCCCATTTAGGACAAATATGTATTTAAAATTCTGAATAACTGAGCTGTAGAAAGTTTCCTTAACCCATCAGAGGGAATGAAAACAGAAACTTCAGATGAAGGATCCTTGTGTAGCACCAAGATTGCTGCGATCAATCAAAGCAGCTCAGCGTTAATTTGTTTAAACACTTCACAAGTTACTTGTTTGGACAATGTCTTTTAAAATTAAAGTTTTATTTTCAGTTGAAATATGTCACAGATCCCTTCCCTCTTCCCTGCTCCCTTCTGAATCTACAAACAGCTTCAGGAGCTACTGTAAATCTGCACTTGTCAAGGCATCTAGAAGTCATGAGAAAAGGGAAAACCTTCAAGTCCCTCTCCCATATATTAACAGCTGCACAAAAGTTATTTTGCTACAAGTCTATACAAGCCACTAGAACAATAACTTTTCATTAATTTGTCAGACATTTAAGAAAACCAGGCCTATTATGCTGGAAATACATACAAACTTGGACCAGACAGCTAACTGTTTTGCCTGGGAAGATCATAATATAAATCCTTTAAGTTTCACAAATTCTGCACTTCATAAGAATTTATTAAGCGTAAGCCAACACAAAATGGGGGGGAAGGAATCACATTCCCTGTAACTTAAAAACCTTGTTCTTTGCTTTTCCCCACAAACACAGAGTAACACTACTTCAACACATAAAAGTCCATACACAAATACCCCCAAAACCCACACTACAAAACCCCCTCCAAGACCACCAAGAAAACTGCATCCTGCATTTCCCCTCTCTACATATCCACATTTTGATGATTTTGATGAACTTTCCAATTTGAACTTTGTCATTAACTAGATTTCAGTTTTGCACTGGAAGCAGACTGTTTTGTAAAAAGGAATTCTACCAGTTTTGATAAGCAATGGCACAAGGAAGTTTGTATTAGGGTTCATTTCACTGCTGCTGTTACATAGAAGGATGGGCAATGGCTCTTTCCACATTGTCACAACAGTAAATCCATTTGAAGCACATTTCTCTCCAATGCTCAGTTACTACTGGGGGTTCCTGTGATACTTATTTCTGCCATGAAATATCACTGATTAGGTCTGTATGTTGTTCAGTACCCTCCAGAAAAAATTGCTACGTTATATTTATATTACTCATGTAAAGGCAACAAGAAAGATAAAAGAACCTTCAGAAACAAAGCTTTTTAATTTTCAGGGTGGGTTTTTCTTCCCATTTAATAGATACAGCAGGTTTTCTTATCAGGCTTATTTATCGCCTAAATATATTTTCCAGTTTTAAAAACTATCAGTGATTTCCAAAATGAGTGGGGGGAAAAAAAAAAGCTATTTTGTCCCTTAAAGTAAGTTGTAGCAATAGAATAAGCAGAAAGACAAATGTTAATGTACTTGTATAGTTACTACTGGATTATTTTATTTAATTGGGGAAGAAGATCGGATCCTATCTTTTAAAAAACTATCACAGGGATTAAGAACTATAAAAATGCTCTTCATGCAGTTTATGAAAATTATAAAAATGAGTAGCATGAAGACAAAGACAAGAAAAGATCAGCATCAAGTGGACTGTCAGAGGTACATGCATTAGACAAGAGAGCTCTTCAAAAGGTATTATTACCTTCAGAAAAACAAGAAATCAGTACTCAAAATAATGTATTTTAACACAGCAGGAAAATTAAGAGTATATCAATAACTGAATTAGGGAAAACCTAAGTAGGATTGCAAATTTAATACAAATGTTAAATTTAATAAGTTCTGGTGAAAAAATTGTGCAAAGACATTTTCAGTAATATTAAAAATAATTTACAAGCTGAAATACATGAGTTTTAACATTCCAGTCTCCAGTCGTTTCAAAACACATGTCCATACAGAGTTACCTGTTTTCACCACTTGAACTGTTCTAGAGAACAAGCAAGCAGAGTTTCATAAGCTAAAGGAGTCAAGTTTTGTCTGGCCCAAAACACTTCAGTAAAATAAAAAAAACACCAAACCAAAAACCTAACTGTGCTAAACAAAGCAGCTGAAAACACAGCTAAGGTTAGGAACACATGATGCACCACTCAGCCTTTCAACCACAGAGCAAGTAATTTACCCACTAAGTTCAGAAGGAAAAAAACCTGAGGTGGCGCACGTTCTTGTATTTGCCGCTTTTAGGTACTATAGCCAGATGAGTAAAGTTTGTAGCAAAGCTGTTTGCTTCAGCAGAGCACTCAGACAAACAAATCCTGGGAAGCTCTGCCTGTTCCAGTAACACCAGCCCTGTTTCCTTCTGCTTCACGTGTGCCATTTCCATCCACGCAAAAGGAGGGAGGCTTTTTGCAAGAGTGGAGCAAGAAGGCCTCTCAGCTGAACTTTAAAAAGTGCCTCCTCCTGAAAGCTACAACTCTGCTGAATCCAACAGCAAACTGGAATAACTGGACACTAAACAAGCAGGGGCACATGGGCTGTGATATCTGCAGTTCAGTGGAAGCATTTCATTCAAGGAAAGAGAAAAGCTATTTCTTGTTAAGCTTCCCACTCAGCAGCAGAAACAGCAACTGACCTTCCTGCTCAGCAATCAAGTTCAACTATCATACAACAGGAAAATACTTGATCTGAAAGATTTTTTCTGACATAAAAACTAAGTTTCATCATCTCCATGAGCTGATTAAGAAAATAATTTTTAAAAAGCAGCTCATAATTGTTCCCCTGCTTTCACTCATTTCTCAGCAAGAAGGTAAAGCTAAGTTTCATTTTACAAAGCAGATTTTAACAAGTATTTTAAGTTAAAAAATGTTCCCAAGAATTGTTCTGTAAAATTTCTATGTATTTCTATGAGGCTTTATGCCTCTAATATTCCTTCTGCTGCACTAATTACTATCTCCAACTTCGCTTTTTGTTTACATTCAGTTTCAGTAGCGCTTTCCTTTGGCAAGAGGTACTAAACTACATCTCAAGCTTTCTTAAACAATCTCCAAAGTAGAACCCACATTTTCCTGGAGTCAGATGCTATAGTTTTTCACTTTACAGGTGGCTTAGGAAGAAAAAAAATAAATTCCCAAGAAGCAAATTCCAAAGACTTGATAGAAACAATCAGCCAAATTTGGTTCAGAGCGATGTGCGATGTGTTTTATGCCTATCAGAGAGGATTAGTCTTGAATTACAGCCATGACTAGCAGTCTCTGGCACTGCCAGAGGTTTCCGGTATAGCTCCAGCATATCACCATTTCTGTGGCCCAGTTTTCAAATATAAAGTTGTGATAGTTCCTACCTCTCCGCAGGGATGATTAGTCACTGAGCATTTTACAGATTTAAACACTGTTTAAGGAGTACGCACCAATGCTGCTAATAGAGGACAACAGCAATGTAGCCATCGCATACAATTACACAAGTATGCATACTTGCATTCTTGTATACAAGCAGCAATACATGTACAATTTTGCAACAGTTTTGGAAAACTGAGGAATAACTGGAAATACAGCAACAGTCCCTGTCACTGCAACAGACAGCACTGCTTTAACAAATTCAGCACCATGGTCTTCTGCCAGTTTCACATTAAGCCCATTGGAAGACACCATTTTATTGGTGAAACAGCCCCTTTCTTACTGTTCTTTCTCTACAAATTTGTCACAAAGCCAACAACCCCTCCCCCCCAGTATTCTCAAGGAAAAAAAGCTTATAAAATCTAATCTGCTTGTTTTGCACACATATAATCATAACAGAAAACATGGCTTATGCTTCAAGTGATGCTCCAAAACATTGGTATGTGAGTGCAAATGCAGGACCACCATCCTATTATAAGCCACAAAAGTGCCTCTTTTTTTTTTTTGGTCAGAAAGGCTCCCTCAAACAACTCCCCTCTACCAGCTATTTAAAAGATTACAGAATTGAAAGGCTGAAGAAAATTTAAAGAATGACAAAGGATACTTCATCCAAACATGCAGGAGAAAAACAAGGAAGGAAAATAAGGGAACAAGTTGCTTTTCTCATAGAAGTTTTCAGGTCTCAGCAAATTCTGTAAGAAACAACAGCACAATGCCTACCAAGCTGCCTTCTTACAAGGTACCAGGAAGAACAACATGAGTGTCCGCTCCCTTCCTTCCCATTTGTCAGAATTCATATTCCCTGTGGGACAACTGCTACATTTTTTTCTAGTTTAAGCTGGAAATAGCCAGAGCTTATTTTTAATGATAGCAGCAGCTGACAGAGAGTGGCAGAAGATCACTCATTTTCCTCCATAGACATAACCTCACAGATTCAATACTGGCGTGCAACACAATTATTTATTAAAGTCATATATTGCAGCTTTCCAGTTTGTAGTCAAGAAAGCATAATGAAAAAAAATGGGGTTAATCTGCTTTAGTGTTTCCACACAATAACTTACTACATTGGAGGTGTACGGTGATGAAAGGTGTTATGCAGTTAAATCAGAAGTTTAAAGGTAAAAAAGGAACACTTAAGCCAAACAAAACCCAACATTTATTAATTTGAGTGCTTCTCTAGTGTCATCTGTGTCAAACAGGATGTTTCAAACTCTAGGCATCCAAAAATTCATCACTGCATTAGTCTTACTCATTAGCTCACAGCTGAAAACAGCTTTAAAAAAGAAGGATTTGAAGCAGCTAAAAAGGGAGGGGAAGAACATTTAAGCCTGTTTGAAGATTAAGTGTCAACCAGCAAAGAACTACTGCCTCATCCCACACACCTGCATTTGCAACATTCATTTCAGCATGAAAATTAATTACCTCTGGAAGCAGAAAATAACAGTTTGAAAGAACACCGAGTGTGGATTTCTAAGCTGAATAAGAAAGCAATGGCACAATGCACATCAAAAGACAAGTGTAGCCAGCAGAAAATTATCAGTTTCAAACAAGCTGCCCTTTTGGCTTACAATAAATGGATAAAAATGATGTATAATGACAGTGCGTAATACAGAAAGATGGGACTAGATGATCTTCGGAGGTCCCTTCAAACCCCTACCCTTTTATGGGGGTTCCTGTTGTTTAAAAAAAGACATTAAATATACACAGAAAACACATGAAGAGCAGTCACAGAAAACAGCAAGGGCCAAAGAACACAACAGTTTTTAAGACACGCAAAACATGACCAGGAATGTCCCAGTCATGATTGTCTCTATCTTGATTATTCTGCTTGTTCTGTTTTTCATGGTTTTCCCTTCTTAAGCCTTTACTACTCTTTTTTTCAGGCTACACCCTGCATACCATTCGTACAACGTCTAGCAACAACATCATAATGGTATATTAAAAGAAACAAATATTCATGTTTTAAGCCTTGCACTGAGGGAAGGAAATGCCAGGCTGCCGTGCAACTGTAATTAAGTCACTTTGTGTGCTTGGACTGCGATACAAACTACTCCGATGACAATATGCCACCTTTTCAAAGAACCTACCTTTCAGTACACAAGCCCTTTGTGAATGAGACTGTTGTCTACAGTTCTCATCTCTGTTCTGAAATTTGGAAGGTGTACAACGTACGTAATGGTTTTCGGCAAATTTCAGAGTTACTGCAGCTAAAATGGCTCTCTACTGTATTCCAGTGTTTCTCAGAGTTCACCTCTAGCTGGACTGATCCGAGCAGAAAAGGAGTTTAGTTACCGACTTTGCTTTCCTGGTCACTCACTAAAGGCATTCAGAACAAACTCAAAAAAGGTGGCAACTACACACATACAGTTGTGGTCTGAACTCAAAGGTATGGCTTTTTTTTCCCCCAAAAGTCACCAAAACCCACAGCAGCTGTCCTACTCAAGGTGAAAAAAATCCGACTGCTTTACACACATCAATTCTGAGGTACTATAACAATTACCATACCCTGAAAACAGTAGAGTTATTAGAACACATGTTCAGTACAGGATGAGGGCTGTGCACACCGACTAGAGTATGTTGAAGGGAAAAGTGTCAAGTGAAGCACTGATTAACTACCTGCCCATCCAATGAGAACCAGGCATTTTAATTCTGGCATTTCCAAGCTTCTTCATACTGGAACCTGATGCTTAGCATACTTTTCACTTAGAGGTTTTTTCCTGCAAGAACCACACCAACCTTCGGTTCTGAAACCCAAGACTACAATGCAGCCCTCAGAGAAGAGGGTAACAGCAGTGTAATGGGGCCACAAGAGAAACAAGGTGGACCTAGTTGAACGAAACAGAATGACTGGGAAACAAAGCAAGAGATTAAATACAATATAGACAAATGTGAAGTGATGCACTTGAAAAGAAGTTTGTCTTCAACGTAAAGCACTCTGGCCTGATGGCTACCACTCGGGAATGAGATTTTGGCATTGCAGTAGACAATTTCACACAAATGCTAGCTGAACACTCATTACATGCTGGGATTTGGCAGCATTACACGAGAGCCTTCCAACACACTGCCCTGCAGGTTGTCAAGGACACAGAAACATACAGCAGAACCTCAGCCACCAGCATCGGACATCAACCAAGAGCAGCATCTGTAGGCGCACTGCCCTGGACACCATGTGACACAGGCCTCCCAGAGCTTGCCAAGCCCACACAAGCAACAACTTTGGGGACTGGTAGTATACAGGATGAGTTTTTGTAGAAATCACAAACAGCTTTAATTGGGCAATTAACCTCGGTAAGTCTGCACTTCCTGAATAAAGGTACAGGAATTCTCTACATTCAAGGAGGATTGTGTAACAGAAAGTTATCAATGTAATATTCTAACAAATAACACCACATCTGTAATCAGTGTAGTGAAATCATTGTTTAGATGTAGTCCGATGTATTATTCTGAAAATTACTTAACCTAATGAACTCTGAAAATTAGCTCTCTTAAAAGGAGACTTTGACCAATCCTTGTTTTATATGAATCCAGATGTGTGTGAAAGCTACTGCAAAATACCATATGGGTATATTCTACAAACACAACTAGTTCTATACTAGCTTATCTACAGCTGTACATTTACTCTATCATATTATGCTACTGTGTATAACTAGCCTTCATAATGGGTATGTATCTGCAATAGCTAGTGGTAGAGATGCAAAACTAAGGGCCTGTCTATAGGATTAAGTACAGTTACACACAAAATCAGCTCACATTGAGCCAGAGTTAAAATCTGAAGCTTTCTGAAGTGCAGCTGCTCTTACAGCTTGAGTTCCAGCTCAACTATCTAGAGAACACTGATGCCCACAAAGGTCTTTTTTCAGAAGCTGAAAAAAAAAAGATGAAGGAAAGTGTTTAAAAAATACTTATGAACAGAGTACAACCTGAATGGGGTAAATGGAAGGGGGCCATTGCTCATCTAGTAAACAGTCATTCAGGAGACTCCCATATATTATTCCAGGCAAGAGGAAATTAAAACTAAGGCTAAAATGAAAAGCAAAACTTGCAGTTATCTGATTTAGAGAACTATCTAACATTATTACTCAAACAGACCAGCAAAGGTTAGGAAATACTGCCTTAGAGCAGGGCACTCATATTTACTGGAAACCTAACAGAGTTCTTGAAAGAGGTCACAGAAGTGCTGAGCACCTGGTCAACTTAACTCTAGGTTACAGAGAAAGCTCCCTGTGAAGTTAACGGAGCACTTACCACAATCCCTATGCTCTCCAACAGGAGGACGTAAAGCCCTTGTACATCTGCACTCAGTTCAGCTCGCAACTCTGGTGTCCAGATGCTTGTGGAAAGGATTAAACATTTGTCTCCTCCTTTTTTTACTGGGCCCTAACATTTGCAAGCAGTCAGCAATCCTCCCATCTCGCGTTCTTAAAACCAAAACTAAAACATCACAATTACACTGGGAAAAAAAAAATGCAGGAGATGCTTCTCAACAGGATGAGGTTCAGAAGAAAGGCTTCCTTTACACAATTTTAGTACTGAAGTTTACTGCTGCTAAGAAGGTTCTGAATCCTGCAATGCTCTATTTGGCTCCTTTTTCAGTATTAAGCCTTGTCTACATCCAAGTGTTTTATGAAGAGTTGCCAAAGGCAAAAAGGCCAATTTACATAAACTTGTGAATGTAATTTTAACTAGTTTTTTTTGCAAGGTTTCCCCAACATAACCTATCACATTTAACACATCAGATCAATGACCCATAAAAATCCTACTGAATAAAGTTGTTTAAAAAACCCCAAACAACTCCAGTATGTTCCATTTAGAGTCTGCAAAACTGACCAGCGTGTGCAAGTCAGTTTAAGTCTCTCTTCTGATAAAGCCAACTTGAAAAAAGCAACTGCATATAAAACTGCACTACTGACTGCAATCATACATACATTCTCACTGCTGCTTTCACTTCCTACCCTAATTTATTTTTTTCCTGCATATTGTACTAGCAGGTTACAACATCACATCAGTCACAGAAGAAAATGTATGCCTGGAACTCAGCCATTTCCATGTAAGCTACAGCATCTTAGCCTAAACTATCAACAAAAGTCAGCTTATACCAAGATATCAGACCTAATACTGAAGTGCAGACCACACACTCCCATCTGCCAGCTCTGATGCACAGGGGAGGGACCTAATACGAGAACACAGGGCAGACAGTTAAAGTGGCAAAAGCTTAATATTTACAACAGAAAGATTTATCAGAGGTCACATATCAATGCCCTAATCTGAATTACACAAAAGCTCTACCCTTTTCCACTCCTCCTTACCAGCTGTCACTTGACATCTCAGACAAGGTTAAGAACCTCCATCCTCTCACTCCTTCAACAGCTCAACCCAGTGGATGTAGAGAAAACATCCACACACTGGCAATGATGCCAGGCTAGAGGTGGCTTCCACACTTTAACTACTCTGTATTCAACAGCTGCTACTTACAGCTGTTTACATTCTTGTCCCCTTCTCTACCCATTAATGTGTAAGGGCAAAGCAAGGCATCAGTGCTTCAGAGCTGGTTACAGACTGGGGAGGTGGCTGAAGGCAGCTAATTCTGCACAGTTCACATCAGCTCTTCGCTCAAAGAAACTCATGCAGGGAATAATAGCAAAAGCATTGGCTTACTTTCAAAACCAGATCTTTAAGAGCCAGAACGATCGTAAAGAAACTGCTGGCTGGACAACCCTGTACATTATCCCACCCAAATCCTTACCATACTGGAGAACACTGTTTCCAAGGTACACAAGAAGTACCCACCTAAAGGCATATTGATCTCTGAAGTTCTGTAGATTATTTAAGAGAGATTACCATCTCCTTCTCCTCCCATTCTGATGCACACATTTGAAGAGCTATGCTGACTGGAAACTTGTTTCAAAAGCACAATGCACAACTGACAGAAGAAATCTTAAAGTTACTGCAGTCCGAACTTTCTAGTTAAGGAAGCACCAATTTTCCTCTCTCTCAAAAAAGAAAAAAAAAGACCAGTTCTTAAAACACATCCAAGACTCTAACAGTAAATGCTGGACTTGAATACAGGCAAACCTACCTAAGCAGCATGATTTCAATTCTAATGATATCCGTTGCATAGTATGTCACTTCTGACTATTTGGATAAGCTAAATCTTACACAGAATTTATGTGATGACAGCTTTCAGCTGATGCTGAATAATTCTGTTCTTAATTTTAAAAACCATTGAAGCTTTTCAATGCTAGTGCTTCCCAAACTTCCATTACCAAAATCTCAGGACCAAATCAACCACTGTCTTCTGACTCAACATGACTCTCCTAACCACAGTGCCATGCTTGCACTGCTTTACCTACTTGGGGCATGACTTATTCTACACCTAGATACTCAAAATAGCTAAGGTGAATTAACTAAAGTAAAAAAGGTAATTCAATACATAGAGATCATTCACAAAGGTTTAAAGCTTTTTAACTAAGCTCAACATGAACTGCATTTCATTAGCTAATTAATCTTAACTTTCTGAGCCCCTAAAGAGACAAATTCAGACTTAACTGAATCGCATAACTTCAAGTTATTTATTTTGAATGAGCCCAGCAAACTAAATCCAAGACTGTCTGCAAAAAAAGTAGTATTGTAGGTCTCATCCCGAGAATAAAACTTAATTCTAAACAGCTTTTACCAGTTGAACTAATTTTTCAAAATTTCATAGTAAGTTCAAAAGAAGAGAGTAGCAGTTTAAAACAAAAGTAATAAGCAAGCTTTATAGTACTAACTGAATCACCTCTACAAAAGCTACACCTTTGGTTAAACTAACGCAGATTTCCATGCTTCCTTCATTGCTGCTTATTACATCCAATTTCTAAAAAATATTATAGATATCTCCAGGGTTAGTAGCATTTCATATTATGAGCATCTGGAGAAGTGGGGTAAAGTTGCAACTAATTATATATCTAGGAATAGCACTGGAGACTATAGCCTTGAGGAAAACAGCTTAGTCTCCACCACTGTCAACAGAAGCCCTCTACCTGTCCTTAAGTAACAATAAATAGTTTTGCCACCTTCAGCTTTTAGGTTCAAGGATGTCAACTCAAATAAAACATAAAACACAGCAGGCAGAAGTTTTCTTAAGGATTTCACAGACAAGACATTTCATGCACACATCTCCTGCATTAATTCTATTTTTAGCTTATCAAGATCACCACTTTGGCCTTTTGCACTACCTTGCTTTAATGCATGCATATAGCAGTGATAAATGGATGTTTATCAATCACGTAGCACTCCCAAGTTCTCAGTTTTAGGCATTCTCAATTCCCTACTCCTACATAAATGTTTCCCTGCTACCGCATCATCATCATCCGAACCGGAAGCACGAACCTGCTGTAGCAATTACAGGATGTGCGTTTCGCAGGTACCTCTCAACACCTCAGACCATGACAACGTGCCACAAGCACGTATTAAGCATTTAGGTACAACCTCATAAATCAAAGTGCATTTGTTCCATTGCCCTTATGATAATTTGGTATTCAGGAAAGGAAACAGTTAAAATTAAGATGCAGGTTAACATTATTCCATGGCAAAAGCACTTGCTGGTTACAATAAAACAACTGTCACTCTTTTGCAAAGAAAGCCTATCAATAAAAGCAGAGTTTTGTCAATCAAATCCAGGCTACCCTCAAGGCAGATGGCACAGATGTGATGATGAGTCTCAGCATAACAATCATTCTGGGACTGGCTATGTACCTGACAACTACTTCAGTTTGAAAAGAGCTTTATTAAAGGGTGTCCCAGAAGCAGGATGACCCAACATGTAACACATAAATATGCACGTGCTTTCATTTCCAAACAAAAAGTAGAATTTCCCAGTTATGCTTTAAGTAGGGGTTGCTGTATTTGGAACGTGTAACATACTTCAGATTAAACTTACACACACTAATGCAGAGTTTGATTTACCCAATATAATTTAAAAATTTATTTTTCTTGAGATGTCAACATGCAAATAGGGAGCTGGCCAAACAGTTTAAAAGTACCTTCTGTGGTGCATTTGGGATGTCATCTGCTCCAGGAGACAATGAATTCTGGCCCTGACAGGTAATACTACAAGTCAGACTAAATCAGCCATGTATGATTATAATGTTCTGAGGTCCTGGTCTCTTTAGTCTGTTCTGATCTGGTGCCAACAACCTACTACAAGGAAGCAGAGAGTTTCAAGGTCTGAACTGTGACCTTACAACTGGGAGACAGGGGATCCCAGCTCACTGGTGACAGAGTGCCATTCTCTGGCTTTACCAGTTGGCAAGACTAAAAATCTAAAGTCACAATCGCCTTGTTACAAAGTTGGCCCAGCTATTTTTTTATTTCAATCCCGGTAAACATTCATACCTGAAAGCAACTTACAAGCAAAGATTTCAGTCCAGCAAAACATCACCATTTTGACTTTCCAGGCCAGCAAATACAAAATCAAAACTGTAAGTCCTGTGTGAATTTAGAAGTGTATCTTGTGGCATGGTGTGATTAAATTGACTAAAAATAGCTCCTAAAAAAAAAGCTCAAACAAAAAATAAAACAACAAATAAAACAACAAACAAAAAAGAACACTAGCCCGGCCACCTCACCAATCCTAAACTCTAGCACTGGGTAAAGGAAGAAGCTTGGTACTACACAGTGCCATAGAGCATAAGGACCAATACAGGACAAGACACTGCACACAAGAGGCCAAAACCTTGAAGTGAAAGAGATGAGTTACTGATTCACGAGTCATACCGAATCGTTTTAAGGTTTTAACCACCAGATTACTACGTAAATGGAGGTTTGTCTTGGTTTATACTTGACAATAAATTCTTACCTGCAGCGCCTGAATGTGTTTCATAAGCATGAGTTGATGACAAAGCATACCAGGGAGTATCCTAGCTGTGTTTCAACCGAAGTGAAATCATCCACTAATACAGGGGAACAAGTTCCGATAGCAGATTCAAAGGAACTGTTTTGAAATTCTTGTGAGAGCATAGCCCTAATCTGAAGACAATTCATTTAGCTAGCACTAATCCAGAACAGATTCAAAATTTTCACGGATAACAGAACTATCCTTTCACTAATAAAATATAAATAACCTCATTTTTACTAAATTATGTCCACAAGCACTGCCAAGGAGATGTGCAATTACAGTAAGACTAATAGGGAGCAAACTTTATGCACCGTCAATAAGAGGTGCTTTGTGTACCGAAGCTTGGTTCGCTGGCTTCAGGTCGCACTGACTTTCTGCCATCTTGGCAGGCTACGAGATGACCAAGAAACTCCTTCTCAGCTCTTGAAATACGTAAACGCTCCACGTAGCTCGCGTAGGAGCACGGATCAACAGCGACTTCCCGGTAACGCCACTGTGCTCTCATCGCGTTTGCGATTACATCCCAGTAATTCCCAAAACCGAGGAGGAGCTGCCGCCCAGAAACCCTAAAGCTGCCTGAGTGCAACCTCACGTCGGGAGCCTTCTTCCCTGAGAGAGGTTTAAAAAAAAGAAAAAAAACCACGAAACAAAACAAAAAACTTTCATCACCTCGGCATTTTTTCCGAGTTAGCCGCGAAGTTACTCCACCCGGCTCCGATTGTGCAACTGGAAGGCGGCGGCGCGGTGCGCGCTCCCGCCCGGCGCGGGG
>NW_010182844.1:0-4130 GCF_000695765.1 Mesitornis unicolor
TAAATATATTATTATATATCTTATATTAATGAGTTAATAAGAGAAGAGCCAACCAGCTGGCATTACCAAATCGCTGACCTTTCAGGTAAAAAAGGCTAAAGTCTCAGTCTGCATTAGTAACACTTACCTGTGAAACCATGCATTTCCTCTTGGCCTGACTGGAAATCGATACTTGGGGTAAAATCCAAATCTTTGCTGGTACCACTGACTACGACAGAGTAACTCCTAGAGTTGGAAAGTCTAATGAGCTTCCAGGGCTAAATAGATGGGCTGCTCAACAGCTATGACGTTTTGGCAATACACCAGTGAAGAGAGATACTCTAATTCATTAGTAGTGAAGAACAGAGGAGCCCAGGTTAGAAGAGAAGCATCTCTCTGCTGCTTGATTTCTATGATAAAACCTTCACTGCATGCCAAGTTTTAAAAGACGTGAATCACTTTCTGCTGCACAGTCTAAATTTCACCAAAAATATCCAGGGGCTGTAAAACCCTGTTGCATGTCAGAAGGATTCCGTATATTAGATCACCCGAAAAAGAAAGCTGAGGAGTAATTTGATCACCTCCTTACGTGTTTAGACATTTAAAATGTGTGTGAGACAGGAGGCAGTTCTCTGCCTGGCTGGCCAGAAAGGCTTGGGAGGACCGAGTGGCTCAGGAGGTGCAGTTTGACAGTCACATATCAAAAAGGCCTCGTTTCTTTGTGACAGAGCTATTTAAACACTGTTAATTTCCCTAGGCAGCAGCACCATCACTTGGGGTCTAAAATCACACAACACAGTTTCAAAAACACTTATAATCCATTTTTTCCAGGAAATACTCTGCATGCAAGGCTGCAGACGAGACAAGCAGGACAGGCTGTGCTGGCCCTGAGCTGGTGAATCCTCACC
Source organism: Mesitornis unicolor (assembly GCF_000695765.1). Taxonomy (NCBI): domain Eukaryota; kingdom Metazoa; phylum Chordata; class Aves; order Mesitornithiformes; family Mesitornithidae; genus Mesitornis; species Mesitornis unicolor. The sequence continues at coordinate 888 of NW_010182844.1, forward strand.
CCTCATCCTGAACGCAAGCAGAGCTTTCCCAGGGTGGCCGCAGGGGCTAAAGCCGTCCCTTGGGCTGCACAGGAGGTGTTGTATCTGCTCTGTGCAGCACCAAGGGGGAATGGGCTGTGCCTTGTTTCATTCCTCAGTGTCACACCTACAGCCAGTGCTGCTCAAATTCAGTAACAATACCAGCAAAAATAAATAAAAAGAACATGAGGCTAAGTATATGCAATGGATGATCTGTACCTATGACTGTTACATATGGCTATTATGGCTGTAACTATTTGTAATAGGACATAGCAAGAGAAACAGATAATTTTAGAGCTATGGGGCATATTTTGTAAGACATTGTGGCTAACATCAGAGGAGCCGAGGCATTTCAGAAGAGCACAGGGCCCCTCACTTATTCTGTGGGTTTCCATTTGCCCAGCAGTACTGGCAGCTGCTGGCTCCCCTGGGGCTATGGGGTTTTCTTTTGGACCGGTTGTGTCCACTGGATGAGAGGAGTGGGCTGTGTGCTGGTACCCAACGTGGTACCTGAACAAAGCCAACGGTTGCCAGTTCTGCCGAGGATGCACGTTTCCTCAGGTGCTTTGTGATACCTTCACTGGTGATAGGATGTTTCCTATCAACACCCCAAACCTTTCAAAGGAGCTCTTTACTCTCTATATTGTGGTCCATATAACACTTCAGTGCTGGAAGTGGCAGAGCCAGTCTGCACTTCACATAAGCAAATTATTTTGGAAGACGCTTGCCCAACTTCAGAGCACGTGGGACATTGCCAAAGCCACAGCTTCTTTGCCTTATGTATTGGTGGCATTGCCATAAGAATCCTTAGTCCCTTGCTCCCATGCAAATACAAAGCCAACTTGCTGTGCATCTTGAAAATCGGGACTCAAATGTGCTGTTGTACTATGGCTGCGGTAAGACACAAAGTCAATTAATTTATTATTCTTGAAAAGTGACAGAATTAATTCTCATAATTTAACAGATTTTATGTAAACCTTTTATTTTGTTTTCTGTAATCTCTTGTTTGCTTGCAGTTCCACAGTGGCTAATTAAGATTTATAAGCAAATCCAGGAATGAGACAAATTCAGCATAATTAACTGATATAACAATCATAATGCATATATTTTACAATTATGAATATCTCCGAGACTGTGTAATTCCAGGCTATGAAAAAAGTGCTTGCCCTGCATTTATTTAAGATTTTACTAATGGCTTTAAGCACTGTGTCATCATTTATAACAATAATAATTAGATCCATGAATCATTAAAGGAATCACTTCTGCAGCAGTCCGTGCTGTTCCTTCACCTGTAAAACCCTTTTCTTCTCTTCCAGTGCTGAAGGGAGGGCTCTCCCTCTCTCCAGGATTTTCCTTTGCTGGCAATTAGCGGTGTTTGCTGATTAAGCAAAGCCAAGACACAGCTTTCGGCTGAGCCATGAGAGAAAAGCTGCTCTGTGGTAGGAAGTTAGCTGGTAAGGGGCCTTCTTTGCTTTGGGGTTGCTTTGGTGGTGCACTAGTACAGAGAAAGATGTAGCTTTTGTAAAGATACTTCCACATCGTATAGCAAAGGGATATAAGCTGGCAAGACAACATCTCTCCTTGTATTCAAAGCACTTTCTCCTCATTATTCATCTATTAGGGCACAGAAGGAAGCAGCTGATCACTACGACTGATATACTGGAGGAGCTAAAACCTCTGTCTTTGCCACTATTTCCATTACATGCAGTTGCCGTTCTTTAAGTGTATTGCCCATGTGGTGGAGATAATTGATCTTCATTGAGTTTCTAGGTAATAGCTTTCAAAGTTTCCCTGGAGACAGCACTATCGTGATGGATTCATTCACTGAACAACCATGAAACACCTAACATGTTTCAATTTTAAAAAAATAAAATAGCCCTCCCCCAACCTGCAGTTCTTCAGGCCTCTTGAAGAACCCAATGAAATATCTTTTGATGGGATATTCTGGCTTCACTGGGGTAGAATCAGTAATTCAGCGCTGGGAGCAAACGTGAATCATTTCATGAAGCGATGCTCAAAATATGAGCAGTTGCCAGTAGCTTATATGTGCCTTACACATACAGATTCATGACATTAAAAGTTTACATATGTATTACATTCCCAGTAAAAAGTTTACATATACACTACATTTCCTGTAACTAATTAAAATATCTGCATACTAATTGTGCATGCTCGATTAGCATGAGGAATGGTCTTCTAGTGGTCTGAGGAATGGTCACTTAAGCTGTGTCTTCATGGAGTCTTCTTGTCTTTCAGGTTCCTGTGCTTTTGTTTTCCCAAAGCCTGACTCCTCAAGTTGGTCTGAGTAGGGCGATTCATTCACTTCCTATCTGTGCCTCCATCTCGCAAGGCAGAGCCAACAAAGTGGGCCTCAGACTAAAATCCTGTAATCCTTATGCAGCTTCTTCCTAGCTAAAGTCAGTCAATATACATGGATAAGAATATTTCTTCTATTATCCAGTCTATCAGGTTACGCACACTATAAATTGGGGAGTTTGCTGGAGACGGCCCTGCTTCCTCAATGATCACAATCCCAGGAGGGTCTCACCTACTTCCAAGGCCTGCTCCTCGCTCGTTGTGACCATCACAGCTCACAACCATCATATCAGCTAAGTACAGCTCTGTGTACTTCATATTAATACTGTTATTAATACTGAGTTTTATTATTATTTTATTACATCAGGTTCTGTTTCAACCTACAGGTCTCCTTTCCTTTTCCCAATTCCCCTACCCGGGTGGGCTGGACATTAAGGAAGAACCAGCTCCAGACTTGCCATAATGAGATGTAAATCCAGATCCTGTTTATTCATGCTCTGAATTAATCTTGAGTACTTCAAGGTTTAGTACCAGTTATTCGTCGGATTAATTTGGAGATATCCCACTAATGGAAAACTGTGTTAATGGTTGTTATATCTTACTATATTTAGGTTTATAGAAGAAAAAAATAGTTGATATTAACCTTAAAATGTCCAAAGGAACTTCAATCTAACAAGAAATGGTGTTACTATTTCCATACATACACACTGACAGACAGGAGCCACATTCAGCATTGTTTGCCGTACAGACCGACAGGAACAGATCAAAATGCTTTACGAAACCCAGTTGAACCATCGCTTCCATGAAGCAGGCGCTATAGACAGAGAGATGAAGATTTCAGACCTGGAAAGCCTGCAAACCAGAGCCATTTGGGGATACCTCATTCTTTATCCATATTCAGAAATGTAT
>NW_010182845.1:0-1642 GCF_000695765.1 Mesitornis unicolor
ATGGGGGGGGGGTTCTGGGTCACAACATGAGGGGCTTGGGGTCTGCTCCCATCCTTGTCACATCTCTGTCACCCCAACACCCTTCAGCCCGGTGCACGTCCTCGTCCCTTGAAGGCCTCAGCTCCCAAAGGAACAACAGGGTCTCTGTGCCCCACACAGCTCCCCAAACACAGCACCCCAGGAGGGATGCACACTTGGGGCCCCTCAGCCTGCCAGCACAGTCTGAAACGAAGACAGGGATTATTTTGAGCCCAGGTTTCGCAGCTTCTCGCCCGTTTCCATGGGGACGGGCGCCATGCGCAGCTGCCGAGCACCCCCAGCCTCCCGCGGCCCCCAGGATGGGGACACAGAGGGGCACCCTCCCTCTGAGACCCCCCAGCGCATCCCTCACACTGGAGCGCTTCCCAAACCGCACGGCAAGGCGATATCCTCACAACACGTTTTACCACAGAAATCCGTTTTTACAGCATTTCTCAGCTTGGAAACTCACAGAGCAGCTCTGCTAAGTTTTAGACCCCGTTGACAAACACAGACCCGCAGCATCACTGGCTCAGGATGGTGCCCATGGCCAATGGGGGCAGCCTGGCCCCCTGCGAGGAGGGGGCAGCACCCACAAAACCCAGCACTCCTCACCCCGTGCATCCTCCTTGGGGCTTTTTTCCTCCCCCAGACTGGAAACTTGCTTTACAAAGTTGATTTTGGTGCAAGCGGGAGAAACCCAGCAGATCGCACTGGACTCCCTTACAAAAAGCAGAGAGGCGCAAATAAGGGATGGGCAAGCACCGGATCGAGACAAAATCACACGAAAATAACCGGGCTGCAGCACTACAACCTTGTAAGTCAGCTGGAAATCTCATTTGGTGTCAGGGAAGAGGCAGAAAGCCCTGGGACTGCTCACCTCGGCACAAGCGAGGGAAGGAGCAGCTCAGCAGAAAGCACCAGATGGCTTCACATATTCTCATGTATATTGACACACACTTTTTTAGTAAGCCGCTCCGATTCAGGAGAAGCCACAACCAAAACGCACTCCTGAAATCCCTCCTCAGGTGCAGCTGCACACAGAGGCTGTGGTTTTCCCCTCTCTCACATAATACAGCTATGGGCAGGTAGGGGTGCCTTGTGTTTCCTATGGCTCAGCCCCGTAACCCACATCCCAACAGCTCTGCTAAACCTTTGTTTGCTTTTTGTAATGTTTGGGTTGAAACACACAAGTAGGGGTTTTCCCCACTTAGCTCAAAAAACAAAGTCACACAAACAAATAAATAAAGGGAGGTTTGTTAATAAAACTTACAAGGCCATTTCCCAAAACAGAAAACGCCCTGAGCCCCCACACAGCCCATGGGTCAGGACAGGAGGAGGCAGCTCCCACCACACGGCCAAAAAGCTTTTAAAAGGCTCGTACAGGTGCAAATAAGGGATCCCACAGAGCCCCCACAGACAAAGGGATATTTATCTGATGGAAAACAGAACAGGGTGATAATGACAAGTTATCCCACCACAATCCACTGCTTTGTGTTCAAGCACACCGTAACTCTGAGGGTGCTCAACCTTGCAGGCGATCCGTTCTTTGGGCTTAGAGTCTTCTTCCTGCCCATTTTGTATTATTTTATATTATTTCTTTATATTCCTTATATTATTTCTT